>NW_026916969.1:0-29683 GCF_035046485.1 Aedes albopictus
TTTAACAAATCGCAAAGGCGCTTGGGGAATCATACTCAAATTCGACGCCACCCACTTGATGTGACGCAACAATTCCAGGATCGATTTGAATTGCACGGAGAGCAGACTTGAGTACACCCTGTCATTACGCAATCCCTTGATTATATATTTCAACGTCGCCGAAACACTGAAGTCACCTTTCTGCGCCATAGCGTCGACGCGATAAACATACGATTCGTACGACTCATTCTTCTCAATCTTCACTGCCTCCAATTGTCGATGGATATCCGCTTCGTCGAAGGTTTCAGGGAATGCCAAAATCAGCTGATCTTTGAATTGGGCCCAGTTGAAAATTCGCTCCTCGTGCCTCCGATACCAATTAGCCGCTGCGCCGCTCAGACGAGTTGAAGCATATAGCAAACACACTTGCTCCGACCAGCCGTACAAAACACGAAAATGGTCGATTCGACGCAACCATTTCACTACGCCGTCACCTTCTGAATACTCCGGAATCAATTTGCCGACGTCGTGTGGATGAAGAGCGATGCCCGGTGCTGGTGTAGTTGGTTGAGTTTGCATTGCGACGCCTCGCCTTTCGCCGTCGGTTCGATCGTCGTCCGTCTCGTCGCTTGTGACGTCGAAAAAGGGCTCGTCCTCCGATTGCTGCTGCTTCTTCTGTTTCGCCATGTTTCTCGTCACTGGCATAGTGTAAAACGATCCGTCGTCGCGCTCCAAATCCGTCGGAGTTTCTGCTACGGATCTTCCGCTATGCACCGCCAGTACGTCCGGGGGAATCCCACTTCTGATCTGAAGACGGGGATCCGGATGGCCAATAATATACGACGAAATAGTTGGAACAAATTTTAATGGCTGCCTTCGTGTTGACAATTTTCTCAGACTGCTCGTCCTGCTGTTGGAGAGATCAACTCTCTGATTCTCTACACCGAACTCTACCCTACACTGACTACACTCTAAACCAAAACACCGCTTTTCTTCATTTAATTCAAGAAGTTTACACCATAAAATATATTTTCAAAAATTTTAAGATTTTTTGCAACACTCCTTGTTTAGCACTCAATTTTGGGTAAATTTTGTTTACCGTGTATGTCAAACAGGAACATTTGTTGTCAAAAGTGAGCCAATGTGATGTCTTTTGCAACACGCCGTTTCACTTTCGTTACGTCAAGGTTGACCTCGAATGTCAAACAAGACCTTCTCATAAATATTATATTTTCGAGTTTATTAACTATTCTGTCCAAGGGGAGGATCACTCTTGAAAAATCTAATGCATGAAAAGAAATATTTGCATTTAAATGCATTTGAATGCAATCATTCATTAGTTCAGTAAACTGAAAAACCATGGCTTACTGCAATGATTGACTGTTGACAGTTGTCAATGTTGCTTCATGAGTTTCAAAAATGCTAAATGACTGACCAGCACAGCGATATAATTCACCTTTTGCGCCCAAAGATCTAGTTGTATTCTATAAGCGTTCGGTGAGACTGTTGGCAGGACGATAATGTAACTGGAAGGAATATGAATATTTGAAAGAAAAAACTCTCCTGGTTTAGTTGGCTCGGCCGGTTCCACGCGAAGGTAGAGATACCAGTCATTAGGCAAAGGCAAACGAGAATTCAACGGGGTTATCCAGCAATTTCCGTGCAAACCACAGACCTTGTAAAAGTTTCTATTAACCCTAAAAGGGATACCTTCATGGCCTCAGTTTCGTCACCTCGCTGAGTGTGTTCCATCAAAGACGAGCTCTGAAAGGCGCCTGGGGTCCAATGGACCCCAGGTATCCCTTTTAGGGTTAAAGGTCTTCATGTATCAGGCGTAGCTGACTCACATTTAGTTGGTCGAATCGTGTGCCAGTGGAGATGAACCTTGAGATGATCAATTTTACTCATCAAGGGGTAATCGAATGTCAAGAAAATTAACCTATTGTTCACTTAAAATAGTGCTTCTATATTCACTGTATGTATTGTATTCTTTGTTTATTATTGCTTTCCTTTCAATGAGTTTCCATGGATAACAGATTAACTGTAGAGTTGGTCCTGTCGGCAGATTGCAGCCAGACCCTGGACATCTAGTACCAGTATGTTTTTATGTTAGAGAAACCAATCCGACAGTCCTTTCCATCCGAAGCCAAAGCTGCTCCTGCAAAGATTTTAGCGATAAAAGTTTGTCGGCCTTTGATTGACAGCACTTTACTCACGGTTTTGGTGCAAGTTTCAATTTTCAATTATGGAAACTTTTTAATCAATAAATATGGAATCCATCACAACGGTTGACATTAGCGTATTTCAATGCTAAGTTGATGGAAAATATTAAAATGCATTTTTATGCATCAAATGCAGATTTAATGTACATTCAAAGAGTGATACGCCCCTTGATTCTGTCACTGTTTAAGTTGGGAAAAAATACCATTGAGATCAGAAAAGCATGCTCTTTCGTATTATGCAGCAAAACCGAGAAAATATTTTTCATTTTAGGACCCTATTGGCTTCTTTAGTGGTGTTGAGATAATTCCATATTCTGAATCTGCATGCTAAACTGAGCCGAAATCCAAATTTTCATCAATTTTGGTGCCCGGGAACCTATTTAAAAATCAATTCTGGAGCTCGATTTGAAAAGGTCGTATGTGCTTTTGTCGATTAAAAATTCGATCAGTTTGATTCGCTTATTATAGCAAAAATCGCTGAAATTGAACAAAGTTGATACATACAGCTGAATCATCACAAAACAGGCTTTCCGTTCCATCATTAAAAGTCTCCACAATATCTTCCATATTGCTACAATAACTTAAATAAACTGATCGAATTTTATATCGATGTTGCGTACAGTTTCAGTACGCTTGCTGTTGAGTGGAACTGGTAACTCAAAAGCAAGAGAAGCGGCGGTGCGAAGGCCAACGGTGGTGATAATTTTACAGCTCGGCAGTGTCGTTCGGTTAGTGAACGAGAAAGGGCACTGCAGTTAGGTACGTTTGTCCTGAGAGCGAATACCACATTGTAAGATTTAATACCTAGCAATGTAAAAATGTAATAATAATTGAATAAATAAATTGCAGTATTGAAGCTGCTTGGAGTAAGAAGCTGCTGTCGATGGGTGGTTTTAGTTCCGCGGCAAAGCATCCCTAACAATCGACAAATGTACATACGACCTATTCAAATCGAGCTCCAGAATTTGAAATTTGTATGGGAGCGATTTGTCGAATCACCCCTCGTCGCATTTTGTACTGAGCGGAGCTGTCAAGCAGTTGCCCAGCTGTCAAAAGGTGATTTCAAAAAATCTCTAAAATTGATTTTAGATACCAAAATAAAGTTCTAAAAATCTGAAAAAAATCATAGCAGCTCAGAAAAAGGTGCTCTTTTGTTTAAAAATAAAAAATCATTGATTTTTTCTTAATTTAAAAACCCAATTTGATATTGTATTGTGCATCCTACCCGGATAAAACCTAATCATAGAGTGTTTGGTGAAAACCATTCCTGCACCATACAGTGTGCCAGCTACAATAATATATATTGTAATGGAATGGTTCACTAAAAGCTTCGCACATTGTAGCTACTACCATACACTCAAGTTAATTTACTGATAGAATCTAAGTGCAGAAAGCACATAGATTACGAATGAGACAGAAAAAAATCGATTTATGTGCAGCTAATGGAAATTAAAAGTTACATTATTGCATTTCATTCCACCTATAATACATTCAGAGGGAAGCAATATAAAAAGCAACCCTGTCATCATGAAATCCAAACCCAAGCATAACGAACGTGAAACGCGTGGCGCGCGCAGATGACACACATTTTGCCGTGGAAAATTTAAAAGTTTCATTCTATACGTGGTGTATCGTGGACCGAGTCGTTTGCTGTTTTTTGAAGGTAAGAAGTCAGCTTATTATTCAGACTTAACAAATATGTTCATGCTACGCACATCCCTTTTGTATTTTGTAGAGAATTGCACTAGAATGTCACTTCGCCATCGTCAGGAAGGACGAATTCCAGAACGATTTGGGAGATGCCGGATACATCTGCGATTAGGAGCAGTGACGACGCGCTATGTACAGCTTAATTACCTAGTTATTAATATTATGTGAAGTGTTTAAGTTCAATAAAAGCAACTCGGTCGTAGAATACGCGAAATTTGGATTTATTTACATTTTGAAGCTAATTCCACGTGTAAATCGTGTTATTATTCGTCATAATGAAAACTATGCACTGAACGATTGAAAACCAATAGCGGCGCATATAAATTCTATCATGATTGAATCGGCAAAGATTCAATAGCGCTGCATATAGTTTCCAAGTGTAAAAGCAACTGGTCACAATCTAAGTGCAGAATTTTTAAATTTAATATGTTATTTATTCTGAGTGTAGACTAATTTCAAGACCTCGATGTACCAAAGAAAACCATTACATTTTCTGTGTCCATCCCGGTACCCAGTAAATATTCATTACCGTGTATTTTTTTCTGTGTAAATAACCTCTTGTGTAAATTATATTTAGCGTGTTACACCGATCTGACAGCTCTGACAGTAAGGGACTAAATATAAATTACGTAAAGTGGGTACCGAGGATTGTTCACAATCTGCGAACTTGACTGCGGAAAAAATCGCGACCATGACACCGCTGCTACTACCGTCTACCCCCGTTGGTTTGAACGACACCTCATGCAAACCAACGGGGTTCATTTTTAGTTTGAACATCTAGTAACCCTGGGAGCATCAAAAAACATAATGCTGGTTGCCTTATTTGCTGTTTTGTTTTGATTATGCGTTCCGTTTCACCCCGTTCCATGGGCAGAATGATGTTTGAATCATTTTTAATTTGAACGATGTACAGATAAGCGGGGGTCAAATTAAAGTGTTCAGATTAGATGCGGTTAAACCAACGAGGGTAAACGGTATATATTTACTTAGACCGTTCGCAATGCTGTTTTATTTTGTATGGCGAGTTTTAAAATTTTTAAAACTCGCCATACAAAATAAAACAGCATTGCGAACGGCCTTACATTCGATTTTTATGTAACAATATATTATAATGTTTTTCTTACGTTTGAACCACAGACAAACAGACGTATAATTCTATGGTATTGTCGTCGCAGTTGAAACCCGAAGTTTCCCCACACGCGACAATCGACTTTTCTCCAAATCTATACGTGAAACCTTACGTCGGACCCCGCGTCGGACATAGTGCGTTGGATAGCGGACCTGGTCCTCTATCCAGCGCACTGTGCCCAACGTACGTCCGACGCACGGTTTAGGAGAAAAATCAATTTTCGCGTGTCAAAAATTCTGATTCTGAACTGTATGAAAAATATTGTATGTTGCTTTCATAACAAAACGCGCTGCCAACTTCCAGTTGGCATTTCTGAATCATCGCAACGAATCAAGCATCACCTCTGCTGCTGTTTGTGTTAGTGAGATCGGAGAAACGTCAGACTCCCGCCTGCTGATTGGCTGCGACGACTCTGGCGACGGTTTCATCCGCGACGGATTCAAATCAGTTGTCATTGTTGACGGTTTCCCCCCTTATCGAACGCGAGATAAGGAGGGAAACCATCAATAATGACAAACTGCAAGCCGTCTTTCAGTGTAGTGTAGATCTACTCTTCACGCTAAGATCAGTTTACCTTTTTTCCAAAAAGTGCACAACCGCAAATATGCGTAAATGATACAAAACTCAAATATGGGTAATGTGGACACAAATATGAGTAATTGTAACCCAAATATGGGTTAATTTTACCTTTAAATGCGGATGTGCACTTTTCCAAAATATGAGTTTTATTTACCCATATTTGCGTAAAGTTTACGCAAATTTGAATAAAATTTACCCATATTTTAGAAAAATAGGTAAACTGATCTTAGCGTGTTGGGTAAAATAAACCGTGTATTTTAAACCCAAAAAATAGTAATCTTTATTTTCCGTGTGGGCGAAATCGATGACGTTTCGGATTTCGCCCGTGTCGGTAGTAAATCCATTTCGACAATCTTGGTCCAAACCCACCACCAGAGTTCGCCCGGCCGCGGTTCGCCCCATCACGAATCGAAAGCCGATCGCCGCGTCATTCATCAGTTTTCTCTTGCCGTGAGTGGTTGGTCGTGCTTCTTGTGTGATGTGCGGAAAAATTGTGTCCATACCCGTGCCCAGCAGCAGTAGCAGCAGATTATTCATCCATCAGCAGCAGCAGCAGCGCTACCTTTTTTCTTTAGTTTTTTGTTAAGTTTTCCACCCGGAAAAACGGTTTTCTCTTCAGTTTCGCGTTCCGGCATTAGTGATTCCCGAGGAAACAAAAACCCGTTCCGATGAAAAAACGGTCCAAAAGAAGTGAAAAATCCCTTTCCCGACGTTAGGAATTTTATTCAGTGCCAAGAAGAAGAGGAATAAAAAGTAGCGATAGACGGCTGCCACAGCGACGACGGAGTGACGATAAACGGACAAAAAGAGTAGCTCGCTAATTACGACGGCGACGAAAAAGCGCGTTTTGTGCGAGACTGTGGTGTTCTGGGAGTGCAATTTCCGTGCGAGGACCGTTTTTACTTTATTGGTTTATTTATTTTAATAATGAGTGATTTTTCCAACCAGAACTCGCAAAATTTTAGTCAATCGTCAGCATTTGCAGCCGCTTTACAGAGAGCTAAACAAGTGAGTAATGGGGGGCAGGCGTAGGTAGAAGATTTTTTCTAACGTCGACTGATTCAGCAACGCGGGTAGACCATTTTCTGCGTGTTATCTTTCCCGTTCGTTCCCGGGGGAGAAGGCGTGCTGAAAATTTTAAAATGCATGCAGAGCGTCTCGATCGAAACCGGGAAAATGGCGGCCGCTGCCTGTGCTGCTAGGTACAAGTACAAGTGCGGCGAGAACGAACAAAAGTGAACACAGCAGGCGAAAAATCGATAATGCTAGCGGTGGTGGGTAGCTACTTCGCTCGTGCTCTTCGTTTCCCATCGCAGCAGCTCCGATCCAACATGGTTGCGGCGTTGGAGATGGGCGAGGCACAGCACACACAGGATGTGGGGTAGCGAGGGGGGATTGGGGAACGGGAGGCTTTTGGTTAGTTGGTTGGCTCGTTGCGGTCTAGAATAACGGGATGGTGGCTTAGTTTTTTTCTTGTTCGTAAGGATCCTTTTTTTCGATTTTCCTTACAAATGCGTAGGTAAAAAGAATGATGGTAGCAATTTGCGACGTTTAAAACCTGGAAATACAGTTAGTAGACGATTTTTCTTCAAGGCCATAAGGTAAATGACCTTATCCTTAACACCGCTATTTGGTTTAGTGCGAGCTCCATTTTAACATACCTATCTCGAACAGTTTTTCCTGTTATTTATGGTCGTCGGCATATTCGATAGTAGTGTGTAGTGTTTGGTATTCAGGTATCAGAAATTTAAGATAAAAATGTGTCAAAACTTGTAAAGCAGCCAACCAATTTCGATTGAGACGTTATCTGTGTGTAGGAGTATTTAACGTTACATTTCTAACTGTTTATTGACGACAGCGGAACGCAGTTCTAACAAAGATAGTGATAGCAAACTAGGCATTGACGTTGTTCCAAATTATTACATTTGTTTCCCCCAAAAAAAGATTGCCGCTAAAATACACCCGGGTGGTAACCAACCGGTTAAGAGATCGATTGAGGACGACTCGGGACCAGAATCGAAAAAGTTTGGTGGACAGCCCGATTATAATAATGCCCATTCGCCGACTGGCATGAGTCCAGCTGCTATGCAAGCCGCTGCTCAAGCTGCAGCCGTAGCCGCACGTTTGTCGCAAATCAACAACAACTCAAACTCGAACCAACCCGCCGGAGGAGCACAAGATCCAGTCCAGAGAGCACGTGACCTTATTAGCAAAATGGTGAACCAACAGGGAGGCGGTGGCCACAATGGCCCAATGGACAATGGCAACCATGGAGGCGGTGGCCGCGGAGGATTCGGCGGAGGCCCAGGAAACTTTAACAACCAACCCTTCCAGGAGATCATGATCCCCGGTTCCAAGGTGGGACTGATCATTGGCAAAGGAGGAGAAACAATCAAACAACTACAGGAGAAATCCGGAGCCAAGATGGTCATCATCCAGGATGGACCAGGACAAGAAATGGAAAAACCCCTACGTATTTCCGGCGACCCACAAAAGGTGGAGCATGCCAAACAGCTGGTCTTTGAGCTTATCCAGGAAAAAGATAACTACAACGCCCAGCGGCAACAGCAACAACAGCAGGCACCAATGAACGGAACCGAACAGGCGGAAGTCTTCGTTCCGAAATCGGCAGTTGGCGTCGTCATCGGAAAAGGAGGTGACATGATCAAGAAGATCCAGGGCGAATCTGGTTGCAAGCTGCAGTTCATCCAGGGTCGTGGCGACGGACCGGGTGACCGTCGATGCATCGTGCAAGGGTCCAGGGCTCAGGTCGAAGAGGGAAAACGAATGATCGAGGAGCTGATTGAGAGCGTCCAACGCCGAGAGCAAGGCGGCGGTGGACGAGGAGGTCGAGGTGGTGATCGGGATGACCGTGGCGATCGGGGAGATCGACAGCATCGCGGTGGCCGTGATAACCACGACAACGGCAACAGTGGACAGTATGGAAACGATTTCGGTGGTCCGCAAGTCACACGAGAAGAGTACACGTTCACGGTTCCGGTTAACAAGTGTGGTGTAAGTATCCTTTCGTTGATTAAAATTGATTTTTGTACTCCTTTGGACATCGGCTCTAAAACCAAAATGTCAAAAAGTTTACTTAATGTTCGGTATTTTATGTATTGTGAGACACCTTAACCTACAATTATCGAATCTTCCAATAGATTATCATCGGTCGCGGTGGAGACACGATCAAGCAGATCAACCAGCAGTCTGGAGCACACACAGAAATGGATCGCAAGGCGTCCGCTAACCAGACGAACGAGAAAACATTCACCACCAAGGGTGAACCACACCAAATCGAGGAAGCCAAGCGATTGATCCAGGACAAGATCAACATGGAGATCAATCTGGTCTACGTCGGTACCTCGACTGCTCCCGCCCAACAGTATCAGAACAATGGCCAGCAGAATGCTTACGGTCAGAGCTGGGGTGGCTACCAACAGCAGTCGTGGGATCAAACCCCGCAGGTACAAGCCAGTCCGGCGTCCGCTGCGGCTGTCCAACAGCAACAGCAGCCTGGCGGCGGCGGCGGCGGTGGCCAGGCGGACTACTCCCAGCAGTGGATTGAATACTATCGGTTAGTACCGATGCAGCCTTCCTCAAACTCCTCCGGGCATCTGAATCGATCTTGTTCATCCTCTTCCAGACAAATGGGAATGCACCGAGAGGCGGAGATGATCGAACAACAGGTCAAGGCACGACAGGCGGCGGCTTCGCAACAGGGTGCGGCGGCAGCGGTGGCAGCGACGGTCCAAACGACACAAGGTAATTTCGGTTGCGATATTCGCACGCAGAATCATTTCCGTGTCGAACCAACTTTTTCCAACATGAGCCATTTAAATCAGTGGTTTTCAACCGGGGGGTGGTGAATCATTTTGCGGATTCTAGGAGAATTATAACATTTGAATAGATTGTCCGTCATTCAAATTGAGGTGTTGAATGTTTCAATGGAATGCAAAAGTGTTCGGCGGGAGTTTCGAAATTTCGCTTGTTAATGTCGGAATCTTGTAATCTAAGTCCAATTTATGATGATGGGGTCTATGCTCTGAAATGTTACTCGGTAATTTGAAAAATCGTGATGTATCCTAATGATTTTCTAAAGAATACATCCAAAATGTTCACCGGAATATGTTCTAGAGTTCTAACGGATTCATTTTATTATTTTGAAAGAATTGTGGAGTTTGGGTTGCTCCGGCTTCCAGGGTTTTAAATTATGTCCATAAACTGCGTAGACCCAACGCCAACATAGGCCATATTAGACCCCCTCCTCATTTCTATGTGTAGACATACTAAGGCTGACACATTTCGATTTTCTCTTTTATGTCATGTCATTATGGATTTAACAATTACCTAACAATGTTTTTTTAGGAAAAATTTATTAAACTTCATCCTGCCTATCAACATGCACTTTCCTTATTGTACTTTTGGCGTTTCACATTTTATTTTAAATGTCTGAGTTGACAGAGAAGATCCATCGCATACCGTCTATACTGCCGGTGGAAGCATAACGGTCCCATGTGCATTTTTGGCAATATTGAGATTTTGCAGCTTATGAACATGAATCATAGTGTACTATCACATAGGGAAATAAAAACAGGTAGTTTGTTCCGTAAATTGTCGAAAAACGCCGATTTGTCACATTCTAAAAAGTGGACACATAAGCGTCACGTTTCATTGGAAATCCTATGGAACATTAAAATCGCCCTAACACAAAAATTAGTGCTCAAACTCGAAATTGGTTGATGTTAGAACACGTTTCGGCACTTATACTTCATAGTTGGGACAATTTACTTTTTTGAACTTTGGACGCGATTTTCTCGATTGTCTGTTTTTGCACGTGGGACATTTATGCGTCCACCGGCAGTATAGGACCATGTAGAAATGTGTTTCAAGTGCTCGTGTAAAAACTATATCCTTAACGTGGAACAATTCGTCATTGAAATAATCATCAACATCAAATTTTTAAAAGCAGTTTTCTCGTTCTAAACTAAAGTTTTTGCAACGAATTCACTGTATTTCTCATGAGGATAGGAATACAGTGAATACATTTTCATAATCATTAATTTCATTTACAGCGAAAAAACTGCTTTTCGATTTCGGAGAAATGATGACGAATGCTTGAGCCTTAATGTAACAAATGCTCGTCGTCATATTCCTGTTTTGGCTCAGAAGCTTAAATTCTGTCCGAAAAGTGAACAACAGAGGGCCTCTATCGACTCACACCTACTTTCGTATTTTTTTTTTCTCGTAGAAATGGTGAGTCAGCTGTTAACGTTATCATTTTAGGTATTTCTCATACTGTCAGGCCTCATACTGTTTCTGGAATTGATCATAGGGGAGGGAGATGCCTAATACGGTTAAGGTTGAAAACCACTGCTCCAAACTGAACATAACAATATTCTAACCGATGCAACTTGTTGTCATCTTCTTTTCTCTCGGACTGCCTTTTTTTACAATCGGTCCTTTCAAACATTAACAATTTCATATTGGTTTCTGTTAACTTTGGTTTGTGAATTTTTATTGGTTGTGTCAATCGATTCGCGGGCGATTTTTTGCTCCCCCTTTGTTTCCGTTACCGTTATGATTTCGAACCCAATTAGCTAATCAAACTGTCCAAGGTACATCAGTGGTTGCAACGAGCAATGCCGGAGCCCAGCAAGCGAGTGGCGGTGGCGGAGGCGGTGGTGGTCAAGCCGACTACAGTGCCGAATGGGCCGAGTACTACCGACGGCTCGGTAGGATCGACGAGGCCGAAGCAATTGAAAAGCAAATCGCTGCTAACAAGGTATAAGTGACCGCTGGACTACCAACGGAAACCCACGTATACTAACTTTTAGATCTGTTCGATTCGACGGTGGAATTTGTTCTTTTCTCCTTTTTATTTCCGTAATTACTACGATAATAGGCTGTGCCGTCTGGAGCTGGTAGCGGAGGCCAACCGGGAGGTGCTGCTGGACAGCAATTTGGCGGTGCAGGTGGAGCACCTGGAGGTGCCGGTGGAGGCAATCCCCAGCAGATGGCAGCCCAGCAGGCGGCCGGAGGTTTCAATGCCCAACAGTTCCAGCAGTACTACGCGGGGGCGGCAGCCGCCGGAGGACAACCTGGAGGGTACCAAGGCTATCCGTACGGGGGAGGATATCCGGGACAGCAAGGTGGACAGCCTGGCCAGCAGCAGGGTGGCCAGGGACCGGACAAAAACTAACCAAGCGTACGCTAATTGTGCGTACCACAGTCGAATGCTGAACTCACCCGACGACGACTAACTCCCCCTTCCAAATCTGTAAAATGTTAAGGTAGGTGCCATTGTGTACATGTTTTCTCATCATTGTTTCCTTGTTGTCACCATTTGGTTTCTTCTGTTGTCCTTTGTGTTTTACTTTTTGTTTGTTTTAACCATTTTATCTATTCGAGCGTACCTGTGTTACATATTTTTATGCTTCCTATTTTCACCTTATCGTTAATATATACCTTGATCCTGTGTAGCGTAAAAATATTGACCTACATGATTTTAAAACTTTTTAAATCTCTTCTGTTTTTATTATATATTGTCTAATTAAGATTTTTATGGTTTACAAGCACAATCCTTATAATCATAATTATATTTGATCAAATATGGAATGTATATTTACTTGTTATGATAAAAATAAGCCTAAACAAACTCCAGGAAAGATTATACAGTAGGTTATTTTAGATATGTGTTTCAAGAATATCATATTTTGGGTGTTAAAATTCAGCTCGTGCATTTCAGCAGTAACCAACAAATCTTCTCAGACATTTTTGCTTCCAAACATATTTCGAACGCTTTCTGTCAATCAGAGCACCCATCAAATGAGAAGCAAGTTCTTGTCAATTTAATGAATTGCCCCTCAAATGACTAGCTACTGCATGTTAGGTCAATGTCGGACCAAATTTTACCGAATGCTGGGTCACTGTTGGTTCAACATCGGATACCAGTTAGGTTAATGTTGCGTTTAGTGGACAAAACATAAGTAGTAAATGTTACATAGGGTAAACATTCATTTCGTCATATGCGCTAATTCCCGTCATATCAGATGAAAATAGCCGATAATAAAGTATATTCCAACTAAACTTAGCAATGACTCAGAGGGAAGCAAAAAGACCTAGACTATTAATAAACAACACAGACAGCACTGTAACTTGATCTTGAATAATTACGCAAAATTTCGTGTTTCAATGTCACTCCACTCACGACTTCACAATTTTTCTTGTTTTGCGAATGACGATGGCAACCGCACCGAATCAGCAGCTAGCCAAATTTTCTTCATCATCGTTCAAATTTCACTTCACCAGATTCACTTATTGACCTGACCTTTAATCCATACACCACAAAAGCTCTATGGCATTTGGATTTTACTGCTGTGGAAAGCAGCGAAAGCTGCTCAATTAATTACACTTTCTCTTTGGTCAACTGTAAGCCATCAATTGTCTTCGTCCCAGGCAAATGTGTGCGTGGATTTTCTCATGCATACGAAAAATCGTATTTCACATACACAGCGAAATATTTCTTCGTTGCAATGTGATGGCGTTCTATGATCTGGAAGGCATAAATATTGTAGTCGTTATCCCAAAGCTACATCTATCTCAACTTAAAAGCGTTCTACTAAATCGTGCTTTGAAAACATGATTTTGTTTTATGTTGTGAAGAATTTGACCGACTTTTCGAACACACAACTACGGTCAAATTAAAAATTTTGACCATCCTATACACCATAGTATCAGGTTTGGCGGGAATTAAATTCATGTTGTGCCCAAAATAGACGTGGACTATATGGAAATAGAATTCGAGGGACAATTGGCCGGCGTTAAATCAGACCGGACCATCTGTTTTCAAAGATTTCGGGAAAATGCCCTGCAAGAACTTGGAATGTCAAATGTAGTGCATTTTTGTCCGAAATACTATAGTTTCTTTATGTAGCAAAACATCTGCTTCAAAATAATGACGAAAAGTTCAGAGTTTTCGAATTCCCTCGCATATTCTTAACTATCCAAAAAACCGCGTAGTCCACTCTGACCGAACGCCGACCAATTATTCTATGTATCTTATTGTTTTAACCCAAACAGGTTCGCTGAACGAGAACTACGCTATAGTGGTGCGTCTTGCTTAACATCTTTGGAGGGTTAAGCAAATGGTAGTTGTTTTAAATTTACAATATGAAACCAAACTAGCCATGAGGCATTCGGCGAGGTGTAAGAATAAACACGACAAAGCTTAATGCGAAGCTACAGTATCAGTTCACGATATTGGACATGAATAGTTTTGTCTCTGGTTTAAAACAAAAAAACTGACAATGTAATGTGTTTCGTTTTATTAATCAATGCTACAATGTTTAAGACAACATTACAAAAGGGCGAACACGATGAAATTGCCACACAGAAAATATTGTATAACTTTTGATTGCGTTCGCCAAAATAGCTAATTTTTTACCATGAATAGTATATAATGTGTAGCTAATACCATAAAATTTTCATTAAAATCGGTTGCGTAATGGCGGAGATATCGTTGAAACAAGAAAATTGCCACTTGAGAATCTTGTACAAACAAACATTTTGGAAAATATCACTTTTTTGCCGTTTCAACGCTGGCGCCAAAAATACTGAACCGATTTCAATGAAATTTTTTTTGTACGTAAAGTATGTATGTAGAAGTAGTTTGTCAAAATTTCATTCAATTTGATCATACCGTTAAAAAGTTATAGTCATATATGTCGCACTATGTCACAATAAGCAGATGTGATTTTTGGTATAGTGAAATTCAAACTGCTCTTACATTGAAAGTACTCAACAAAAATGGCTGAAATTTTCACTGTAAACAGTTTAACACAACAATTTTACACTGTCAAAGTTTTATAAAAATCGTGACAGTGTTACCAGTTCTACAGTCAAAATAGTGCACGCGGAATTTAAAGTTTCCAAAAAGTACCTAAAATTTACCTTGAAGCGATTTGAGTTTTGGATATTTACTAGAAAAAGTACTGAACCGATTTCGATCAAATTTTTACCACTTAATTGATACTATGTTAAGAATATCGAGTGAAATTTTCAAACGTTTTGATGAGGTAACAAAAAAGTTATAGCCTAAATAATTTTTTGAAATGGGTGTACAAGTTTTCTAAAATCTCATTTTATGATATCGACAATATATGCGCCAATACTCAACCGATTTTAATGAAAATTTTATGGTATTAGCTACATATAATATACTATTCATGGTCAAAAAATTAGCTGTTTTGACGAACGCAATCAAAAGTTATACAATATTTTCTGTGTGGCAATTTCATCGTGTTCGCCCTTTAGATACAGGTTTTTTTCATCATGCACCTACTGGTATGTGTGTTATAGGGATGATTCGAAGTGTCAATCGTCTATAATCCACTATCAGAATTGACCTTTTGCCACCACAACAGCGTTTAATTCAAAGCTGCGCAATATAAGTCCTACCAGTTGACTGCTAAGATTGACGATAACGATAGGCAACGATTTATTGTTGGCTCGCACTTTAGATCACTATAATTTTCAACTGATGTGATGGTTTGGTGTTCTAGCCGAAATTTAAAACTTTCGACTAACTTGCAACACTTGTTGTTATGCACTACATACGAAAATATCATTCTAGTAAGTCTTCAAATCTGGAGAAATTTCAGTCGAAGAATCACTCAACTGGGTGTGAATTTAATTATTCATGTGAAGTGCATAATCAATCACACAGTGTCTGTTATTTTGAGCACTTTCCCACTAACGGACATAACACTGGCGAAATTTCCATCGACCACGCTTCTAACGATCATTTTAAATCTTTATAGTTGTGACTTTCACAACCAGAGGCGCGCGCATAATTTTTCTTTGCGTTTGACGTTTCACACTAGTGCTTTCTATTGACGATATTACACAACGCAGTGTTTCATGCATAGTATTAAGCGTATTTTACCACGTACAGAAAATTAAGTTATATGCTTCAAAACTGACGTTATAGCGGAAAAGCGCCTTCCCTACTGAAGGTCACGGTATTCGGACAAGGCACGATATTTGTAGTAAACAAATTTTACAGCATTGAAACGGTCTTGGCGACGCCTTTTTCTGTTGTTTTGTTTAATCAATGGTGGATATACGCTGCTAAAATGCATGTACACCCGATTCTCTTTCTACGCGAGTAATACCTTCGTATAATGTAAACAAAACGTCTTTGATACAAATTTGGAAAAATCATGTAAATAAGTAATTTGATTTCTGGACGAATCAAGTTAAAGTAAGACTGGAAGACCATGTTGCATTGATTTTTTTTTACACATTTGAACATATCCGTGTAAAAGGAGAATCGGTGTGTATACTTTAAATCAGTGGCGATTCCCTAACCTCAAATCTACCTGTTCAACGAATGTAAATAATTGAATTTTCTTAACAAATTTGCTTGTAGTTTGTAGGAAATGACGAGAGTAGCCGTTTCCGTCCATTTGCAATTTGATTCTGATCCTGAATCCTGCGCAAATGCAAGTTTTAGGGTCCTTGAACAGGTAAAAAGTGAGGTTACGAGACGCCACTGCTTTAAATAAATATGCAGCCATCTCCCCCGTTGTTTGAGTTAACCCGGACATGATATTAGTTCTAGTCAGCAGAATATTTATATTGATCATAAAATCGTACAGTATTTCTTCTTATTAAGTTGAAAAATACAATTTCCACAGCAAATCGTAAGTATTTATTTTTTCCTGGAGTTTTAGGTCACATCGAATTTGTTTGTAAAATTATAATATCATGGCTTAAATAACATTTCATCAACTAAATGAATTTATTAAGGTTTGTTTAGGTGGTTGGAATCAATTGTTATCCCTTTCTGTAGGTCTGTATTTCATTGTGAAATTTGAGATTGATTGTGTACTTTGACTCATCTAATAAGGATATTTTCCAGTATGCTACTCGAAATCCATTAAATGCTATATTGAATACTTTATTATTTTTATTGCTAGTTTTAAGTGCCTTTTCTTTATTTTATAAATCCTTTCGTTTCTCGACAAACTATATAAACATCATCAAAACCATATTTTCTTTCTTTTCAATAATGTTTTTTACAGATTATGAATGCTATATAACCATATGTATCAACTATTCGACAAAATACAGAGTAACAAAACTAGCGTTAAAGCTATGTAGGTCAAATGGAAAACTAGAGTTGATCACAGCTTAATAGTGAAGGCAGAAAAACACAGACACACTAAACGTAGCCATTAATCAAGAAACTGAGAAGAACAAGAACATTCAACTTAACGTAAACGTAAAGAAAACATAGTAAACTAAACATTAATCAATTGCATTCAACTTCAATAGAATCTATATGTGTATGTGTCCGTTTGAAACTTTAGGTTTTGGATGGGTTTGATTCCGGGTATGACGGTACCGTGCAAAGTAACTGTTCTACACAAAACTGCGACGAAAAAATACAACCAAGAACTGTGCGGTGCATTCCCTGCAATAGCCTCCTAACTACGGCGGGTTTTTGAGGGTTCGCTTTTGTGTCAGTATTTTACCCGAAAGCGAATTCTCCCAGTTATATTGGCGCTTCCGGTTACAATGCTATGATATGAGTTGCATTTTAACGATGGTATATGTGTTTTTCGAATTATATGCTTTACCAAATGATGTAATTAGACAATTCCATATAGATGCCACTTTCACACGATTGAACTAAATACTAAGTTTATTAAATGAACTGATATCACACCGTTCTTATATTATTATATTTATCATTTCATTTACCTTACCATAAACATCTATTTTACTAAATAAGAAAAATGGCCATTTTTCTTCTTGCATTTATACTATTTTATTACCAATCGTATGTCCCTTTCTTTATTTTCTCAAGCTTCTTTTTACTTTCATCAACAAGTTCATCAAAAACAGACGCTAGCAATGCAGATTTTAGCTAAAGTTGCCGGAGGATACTGGCGTAGGGACGTACGGGGAAAACATAATGCGAGTTTGAACTCGCCCGACCGGGAAGGTAATTTCATTCAGTAATCTATTGCTTTATGATGATTTTTATAACTGAATTTACCATTATATGATATTATATCTGTAACATTCTCGCCACTATATGAAACTGTGTAATGATGTGTTATCTTATTAAACCATACACAATTTACCATTGAATGACACATTTAGCTTAATTCTAAATGCATTGATTTTCTTATATCAACGTGTTATTCTTCAAAGTGTTTTAAAAATGGTCAACATTCTTATGTATCAAATGGACTTTTGAATAACTTTATATAATTTTATCTCCGGAATTGTTTAAAACTGCAACAGCTAAAGTGTGTAATTCGATTGCCTCCCCCCAAAAAAGGAACGTCGCCTAGTGTGGTGATCAAATCGGCACGTTCGGAACCGTTGGAAATTGTGGAACAGTGAAGAATCAAACACAACAAAAACACTACAAAGTTCTCAGTCTCGTTATCATACTCTTGTGGTTTAATAGTCCAGTAAATACCCAAAACAGAAGCAAAGAAAAATGAACAATAGTAACAGACGAGCAAGCAAAGACACTTTTAAAGGTGATAATGATAAACTCAGAAAAGCCAAACATAGAACAGTTCAGAAGACAGTTTCAAGCAAAGATAAAAACAGTGAATCGATCAATGGCAAAAAGTGACTGGAGAGCAGTTTCTGAAAGGACTCCTCCCTCCTGTAATGCAGGCAAACCAAACAAGGACACGAAACATGATGACGGAGTGTGAACCCAAGGTGAGATTGTATCAAGAATGCGTTACATGTAAATTATTTGGGTTTTTATTTACTACTGTTTGATTACTTTTGTCACTCACATAATGCGTGTCACAGTGTTATACACGCAATCCATATAATAATAAACATATTAATGAGAAAATGTGTGTAGTCAAGGGTTTATTAATTCCGTAGTCTTACGAGAACGTTCAAATACATCCTCCTATAAACAAACAGATTATCCAATAACATAATTTAGTACAATAAGATACCATTCTTTCTCTACACCTATATTGCACATTACATGAAGCAACAGTTTTTATCTCAACGGTACTGCTCTAAAAACATCAAAGTACATTCTTTTATTTTCTATGTCACTGCAATCTATTTCCAATTGTTCACCTGAATAAATTTCGAACACTGATTAGATTCACTTATTCTAGATAGGAATAAAGAAAAAAATGTGTCAGTGTGCAAAAGTTTGTTCCGTTCAATCGCAGCGCAGCAGAACGCTAGTAGCAGGATGTCTAGAATCCGACTGCCGAACCGACACTGCAAACGAAGCAGCTTTCCGTTTAAGGATCTCTCCCAGAGTGCACGGTGATGATGGCTCCATCTACAGCAGTAGTGTTTATGATCTCATTTTTTTTTCTGAGTTTACACATCGTTTTGTTTGCATCCAGATGACGTGTAATGCAACCAGCGTTAGGGAAATTGAAAATTTTCCTACTGTGGTGAATGCAGGTAATTGTTCTGAAGAGCAAGCAAAGTGAGTTACTTGTATCTTTTTCTTGTTTGGTTACACATTTGGTTGTCACATAAATACAGCTGTTCGTCATACCCAATTGAGTTTGCAGTCTATTGACTCGATGACATCCTACTTCTGTCCGAAATAGCCTTACATGACCCGCAAGATTGCTGCTAAGAGTACAGGAAACACCCTCATCAAAACTAAAGCTATTTATAAATAGAGGGCGGGTATCTATTCATCTTACTAGGGATGTTTAAATTCGTGTGTTTTTAGTTATGTGCTCAGGAACGACAAGCTAACTATACACTGTGCTAATAATAGCTTTTTGATAAATATCATACATTATGAAAAAAATGTACATATTTTTGCGCAAATGTGTGTCCACTCCATCCATGTTCTTATTATTTTGAATATTGTAAGGTTAGGGACTGTTGGAAGATAAAAAACGCTGTAATTCTCCTTTGTTGATCCTTGGTGATTTTTTTTTAATTTTTTATTTTTTGATTCCAAACGGCATTATTATTTATTGAGTTCTATGCCAGACCACTATTCCCAAAAAAAAAAACAAACCCTAGGCTTTTGTTTCTCATAATGATCCATTCCAATTCTCCAGATAAACATTTCTCAGCATTCCGGAATGCAACCTTATTCTCAAAATATGTCATTAAAAGCTTTCGAGGGAATGGTTGCTAGAAAATGGTTTTTGGTTTGGTCGGTTTTTACCATGATTTTAACACTACATATGCATATACCAGTTGATAATCTTGAATCAAAAAGGTTTTTCGCGACTCCCGAAAGGGTTGCTCGTTCGATTTTTCTGTACTGTCGGCGAGATTGTTAGTTCTAGTATAATCAAACAGATATGCCTGTTGTTTTAGCCGAAAATAGATGATTGTTATGATAATTGCTCTCTGACGGCTTAACGTTCATAATCATGATTTTCTTTCGCAAAGAAACACCACACATTTCAAACTAGGACATGTTTCTCCAATATATATTGCACTGCTAGATGATTGTCAACAGGAGCCATGTGTCCAGCCCTATTTATCCAGTACATTGATAGCTTATCGTAGCATTTTTCGTAGCCTTCCAATACTCCTTTGTAGCCGATTCCTTCTCGCGGTGCACTGAGGTAACCTTCGCGCCCAGGCCACCTCAGTTTTTCAACCCATCGAACCGTTCCGGGAGTAGACACCACCAGGTCCAACTGTCCGGTGTAGATAATTATGTTGAGATCCGTGTCATTGAGTAGCTTTTCTACCACTTTCGTTGTTGGTTTCATAAAATCCTCGTGTAAAGCGTCGAAAACCATATCCTTTTGAGAGCCCCATAGCACATGGCTTGAAATACCTAATGCAGTGCCAACGGGGCCTCGCATCAGTTGATCTAACTTGTGCAAATTATCCGTTGCATGCACAATATGAAGGTCATCTACACCGTATTGTAAAACTAGAAAAGATGATTCCAATTTATGCTACGATAGTTGAAAAGAAAATTGCTACTTGCCTTCATCAACTTCTTTGACGAGCGATGCACTTGCGAACTTCTGAGGAGTCAATACATTGTAACAATCGATCCCAATGGCCTCTTTCGTCACTACTTGCTGCATATTTTTCCAAATATCAGTTGCTGCTTTGGTTTGGTTGTTGCGGATTAGTGTTTGAATGCTTTCTGCAGCTTTTTGAATCACCGCGTGGCCTTTGGTGTCCACGAACCCAAGGTTTAGGAGAAATTCCCCCCAGGACATAATCGAATCTTCCGGAGAAATCCATGGGGCTCCTAAAGCAACAGATCGCAAGTTACTGACTATCGAACGATCTTTAACAGCTCGATCAAGTTGATATGCGAATTGGACCGCCATTTTCCCGCCGTAGCTTTCCGAGAAAATGTGCAAGGGTGTTTCCCTAAACTCTGGGAAGACGTCGTAAAACTGCTTCATCAAGGTCACCAAATCTTGAGCAATCTGTTCGTTATTGCTTGATAGCAATGATGGATCGTCCACATAGCTGAAACCAGTTCCAACCGGATTGTCGATGAACAAAACGTTGCAGTTCTTGACCTAGAAACACCGGTTATAATTAATAAATTTTCTGTTCAATAAGCTCACTTGTGGTTAACCCATGTATGCGGTCTTTCGTGCAAGTCCAGATCCACAGGTCCGATTTCTTCAAAGTTTCCATAACCGGTTGAAGATCCACCAGGTCCACCTTGCAGCCAAATTACAATCGGCCGTTCAGAATAGTGGTCAACGCTCAGCTCAGCAACGTAGAGCAACCACCAGAACATATGAGCTCCCTGTCGTACTTCGACAAAGCCCCAATCCTGCTGACCTGGTCCGAATCCATGGTATTGAACTGAATACTATGTAAGTAAACATAAATTATCATAGTTTGTTGAAAATACTTACCCCCTGTTGCTTGAAAAATGCAGAGAATTATAATGTAATATTTTAACATTATCACGACGCACGTAGATTTGAACTGTGCAGTTATCCTGCACCCGATTTAATCAACACACCCCAACGATAAGTAATTTCTTTTATACTGCTCTCAACGATTTCACAACGAACATCTCAGTTCTAAGCGGTAGTATCTCTATCTACACGCAGGTATCATTAATTACCTGTAGTGTCTCGTTAATCGCTTCTGCGTTACATTTGCGCGCCTTAGAACAGAAGCTTTGCATATTGGAAATGTCACCCAGCGATTTGATTTATCGGGAAGTTCGACGCTCTGAAAGCACGTGATTGCTGACCGGCATGGCAGCACGCCGAATTTTAATGAATGAATATAGTGAAACTTGTGCAGGGCTGGTAGCGGAACGCTATCGGAAAAGCTCATCTGGATTTTCGTTATTTTCCATACCTTCTTACGCGCGTATCTTTGTGCGACAACGGAAGTAGGCGCATGGGCCAACTTTTCTTTGCCTGTCTTGTTAAGTTCAGCTACGATACCATCCTTACCACCTGCGTTGTTATTTTTGAGCTGGTAGATGACATCCCCGTCCTCTACATTGGAGTTGTTTCATATCCGTCCTTGACGTTGTCGTTTCCTGCGTTGTATTGGTTCCCGCATCCACGTTCTCCGCACCGTCCAGGTACTGATTGATGTGCTGCTGCATCCATCTTTCAATCACCTCATGTTTGTCCGCCGAGGCTCCCGTCCATTTTCCAGCATATTTCAACTCGTGATACGAAGCTATTTCGGTGCACGTTGAATTTCTATTAGAAATTCCGTTTTTTCTTGCACTAAGCTTTCTTCCAAACGTTTTTTTAGGGAGCATCCATTAATTACGTCACGCTAAAATTGGGAATTTTCGAACCCCCCCCCCCCCCCTCCCCCTTCGTACAGGTTTTTCCTATACCTAATACATGGCTCGTCAAACTTTCACAACCCCCTCCCCTCCCCCCTAGGACTGTGACGTACTTAATGGATGCCCCCTTATCGAATAAAGGCGGGTCTGCTACGTCCGCTCCTGTTTGTATCGTTCCACGCTCTACCGCTGCAGCATTACCTTTCGTATTGACTTCTCTCTGCACTTCTCGATAACACCGCTAGCCATGATGGTCTCCAATAGCGGAAGGTCCGAAAGAGCTTGAAACTATTGAGAAATCATCATGTCTACAGGTCGTAAGCCCTGATAAAGTGTGGAACGTTTTGATGGCTGTGATCCCTGACCATCATGTCAAAACCCAGGGATACCCAAGTGACCATACTGTTAGGGTGTAGGGGTTGCATGTGTGAGGCGCATATATTGACAGGCACTGCTATGGACCGTTAGGGCTGAGTAGGGTCGAGGAATGGATCTACGATTGCTGAATTATACTGAAAAAGTCGTGATTCAGCAGTGGTGGCACCGCTCTCCGCTTTTGTTCGGCCTTGGTGGTTTGTGTGGGGTGGTTCGTGTCGGTGTGTGTGTGCTTTGTGCGTGCGGTGCTTACGGCTTCAGCAGGGTGGTTACTTGGGTAGTGTGGGATAATTGGGTTTGGGACTGAGGGGGTCGTCGTTGATAAGGCCGACATCATTGAGTGCTCAGTGTTGGCGGTTGTATTGGTGACGATTTCTTCAGCCTTAAGATCTCATTTATACCACGTTTTATATCCTTCAAAAGAAGAATATTAAAGATGTTGACAAGTCCAAGGCTTATGCAGTCTCCGCTCTGTGGTCCTATGACCACCCGTATTTATACTACCTTAGGTAGACATAATGAATCATACCTAGACATTTAGGTACTGTAATGAATAGTATTTTATGTAGGTAGATATCCTATGCACACAACCATTAGGTAGACACTACAGTCCTTTCCCCTTTAGAAAACTTCAAAAAATAACATACATCACCAAAATAATGATAACACAAATAAACTGACTTTCAAAGACCATATCTGTTCGCTAACAAAATTACAAAAACAAAAAGACAATTTTGCTATCCCAACATCAGCAACTTTACCAAAATTACAAATAACACAAATCCATTCACCAAAACATAACATATGTTTATTCCGCCACAAAAGAACAATTTCGTTCACCACAAAAAATAACATTTCGTTATTACCAAAACAAAAAGACAATTTTGTCAATGCACCATCGGCCAAAAAGAACATTCTGTTCACTATATAATGGCAATTCTACCATAAAAGAACAATTCCGTTCTCCACAAAAATAACATTTTGTTATTACAACATCCTGAAAAAAAAAAAAAAGGAAATAATTTCGGAATAACTCAAAAGAAATTACACGTTCCTTGATCCTCGTCGCCACTTTTATATCCTTCAAAAGAAGAATATTAAAGATGTTGACAAGTCCAAGGCTTATGCAGTCTCCGCTCTGTGGTCCTATGACCACCCGTATTTATACTACCTTAGGTAGACATAATGAATCATACCTAGACATTTAGGTACTGTAATGAATAGTATTTTATGTAGGTAGATATCCTATGCACACAACCATTAGGTAGACACTACACCACGCACAGATTTTTGGGAAGAGGGAGTACTTTGTAATGCAAGAGAGGGATTTAAACTCTGCGTTACGGGTTGGGCGAGGTCATGCAGATAGACTCAACCCAGGTCACCGTGCGGCTCGGACAGTGATGCATGAATGAGTGCGGTGTGGGTGAGGTGCGCTGCCCTGTGGGTGCAGTTGAGTCCGGGTTGGAGTGGAAAGAGACCCTTCTCTACTCTAGGTCGGTTTCGGTTGTACGGGCGTGGTAGTGTTTGTCTTATTTGTGCCGTGTTGTGCGTGATTTGCGGCTCGAGCTGCGTGGTTTCTTGGGAAGTATTGTGCTCTGTAATCTAGATTTTGGTTTTAAGGTGAAGCTAAGGCTGGGCTGTGCCTCGGATTTGTTGGGCGCAGGTCGGGAGAGCTGGTGGCAGTTTGTGCTGGGGGGTTTACTCGATTGGTTATTCACTGATGGTGGCCAGTCGATCGACTTATCGGCGCTGCTTGTCATTTGGTTCTTGGGGTTTGTGCTCTCGAGGTTCGGGGCGTTGCTTCGTTGTATCTTCGCTTTAATACTAATATTCCTTGTTTGATTTAACTGACTGTTTTTTACAGGCGTTTAACTCATTCTATTTCATAGATTGCGAAATTTAAGGGTAATGGTTCAATAGGGTGTTAGCTATCAGAGTGGATTAGAACGAGTTGGCGCCTACAATACACCAACACTGACACACACTCCAATACTTACACGCACACATGCACCTACAACTAGCTGTAAAAGACCAGTGGGCGGGACAATGGTGCCTACCCAACAGTTGTAGGTGGGGTGTTTGGCTTAGCTACATGACTTGGTCCGGCAAGCCCATAAACATCAATTGGTAGACGTATTGCCTAGTGAAAAGACAACGCAGATGGGCGAAAGCCAGGGGATGCGTTGATAATAGCAGAATAGCAGACTTCTCTCTGCACTCCTCGATGAACCACACGGTAAAAAATCAGCACTGTGATATAAACTGATTGGCACTTGAATTCGCACTACTGTTCAAACCGTTTGTTATCAATTACATATCATTTGATAAAGAACATCCAATGCCTCTTCAAATTCAATGTAACTTCACATCAATTCGTTATTGACAATGTTTTGATTTCAAAACTAAAATTTAAAAAAAATGTGTGCAGCCGCACCCAGATTCGATACCAGGACCTTTAGAGTCACGATCAACTATTTTACCACTACACTGCTTCACATCTGTTAGAGAGGTGCGAATCGAAGCGAAGCACTTTCTACCACCTGTCATCTATATTTACTTTCATGCCCAAAACAGTCATTACCAAATCAACAACTTTTCACTTTGGATCGTATTGCTTTTTACAGTAGTGCAAATCGAAGGGATTTTCTGTTGATTTCTCTGGTGGGTTTGTTTTGGTCCTCAAATCAACACTGACAGCATTGCGATCTCAAAGGAAAAGCACTTCTGATCATGTTGATTACGACATTGAATAGTTAAGGGATTTTTCCCTTACATCTAGCGTGAAGAATTTTTACCGTGCAATGAACGATTCGTTCTGTCGACAACGTTCCAAATATCCAACGGTGCTCTCGGCTTCTTTCACTGTACTCCAGCAAGAAGGGCCATATCGAGCATGCCTTTGTCCGGCAACGCTGGCTCAAGATTCTGCGCGTATACCAAACAAGCCAATTCTTAGCACCCGGTCCTCTATATCACAATGATTGTATGGGATCTATTTGTATGGCATATATTGCGCATTGCGCGGTTATAAGTGCGACGACAAAGTGCGGAATCTCAAATAAAACTGCGATTCTGCGTCAGATCGTTCCGGTATCGTGACGAATAAGTGCGGTGAAGACACCGGAACGATTTGATGCAATATCGCACTTTTATTTGAGATTCCGCACTTTGTTGCAGTCCAGTTAGCAATGCAATAAACTATATATTTGAGATATTTGTATGGGCCGTCGCCCTGCTGAACCCAAGCTTGTTATACACATTTGTGCCATTGAAAAGTCTTGAAGACTATAGGCCACACCCTAAACATTTTTGACATCTAGCCAGTAAATTTTGCTGTATTTGGCCATGCTGAATGCATTCAGCAATACAAATGTCGGCGTCGGTAGTGTAGTGGTAAGCGTGGTTACCTCTCACCCCAGTCGGTCGGGGTTCAATTCTCGTCGACGCCGATGGGGTTTTCTGAGACATAAAATCCGTGATCACGTCTTCCCTCGGATAGGAAGTAAAGCCGTAGGTCCCGGCCCATGTGTTGATGGGTTCGATATGTAGGGTCCTCAGGTGTGGTGGCTGTCTTCCTGGGGCGTCGGAATTTAAGGCTTAGCTCCTAGACCCAGCCGACGTAAAACACAACTGGCGCTGAACGGTGCTAGTTGGCCAGAAAAAAGAAGAAGAAGAAGACAGAAATACAAATTGCTGATTTTCAGCACATTTTTCTGAAACATCCAGCAATTTGTGCTGATAGGGCACAAAGTTGTGCTGGATCCCAGCATATTGCTGAAAATTTGGCAAATCGTTTTGCTGGTTTTTGCTTTGCTGATTTATTTATTTATTCACTTTACATCAACAGACAACTTTGTCCCAATGATGGTTAAAACTATTTGATACTACCAACTATAACAACAGATAACACAAACACAAAATCACTATTCGTCAGCATTTGTACAAAATATCACAGAAAAATTACGTCTGATTGTTGCACGAGACAAATTAAAATCGAAACCGGTTGCTGCCCTATTGAACACTCGAAGAGCACCATGAATAGCAATATTCTGGCCGTAGTCGGTTCGTTGGAGCGGTAATCTCAACATATAATTGTTTCGTAACGCTCTTGGACGGACGTTCAAATCAACTGCCGCCAGAATTGCTGGGCAGTCTGTTCTTCCTCGAATTGTGTCAGCCACAAACATTGCCCTGGCGATATTTCGGCGCGCCTGGAGAGTTTCCAACTGGATCAAACGACATCTACTCTCATAGCTCGGTAATCTAAACGGATCCTGCCATGGAAGTCGACGGAGAGCAAAACGTAAGAAGCGGCGCTTGTTGGGCAGAGGCAGGTTTCGGATCGATCGGAAAACACGCAGTTTATTACGGAATACACGGGTATTTATTGAAAAAACGATTTGGAAAAAACAATCTTGCTCAACGGCACGCGGTTACATTTTTCAGAATGATCGAGAGCGAATTCAAAAATATAAACAAGTCAGAAAGGTACACACTAAAACAAAACGTCATCAAATTTGTATTATATTTACTCATACGATCTGTGTTGCCATCCGCCAACACTCCTCCTCAACACGTGGATCGTAACTTCAGATCATGACATCAAGGCCACACAGCTTCCTCAGCACACCTAGCCGGATCCTTGCGAGTGGCTTTGTTAGAAGATCAGCTCTCATTAGTTCACTCGGGCAGTATTGGAACTCCATTACTCCAGATTGCTTCAGGTCCTTAGTGAAGTAATACTTGGTATCGATATGTTTTGTGCGGTTGCTGAACTTGTCACAGTCGAGCATTCGTAGACAGCTTTGATTATCGTCGTTCATCCGAACTGTGGTCACAGTCTCACCTAAATCAGTCAGCAATCGTTTAAGCCATAGGGCTTCCTGTGAGGCCTCCGCTAAAGCCACAAATTCGGCTTCTGCAGTCGAAAGTGACACACAAGCTTGTTTGCGACACGCCCACGAAATCGTGCCACCGTTATACTGGAATACGAAGCCACTATTCAATTTGCGGCCATCTCGACACTCCGCCCAGTCGGCATCTGCATAACCGACCAGTCCTGATCCGTCGGTAGTGTAACTTAGGCGAAGTTGCAGATTTGCGGTTCCCTTTAAATAGCGTATGACTCTCTTAACCTCGTTCCAGTCACGTTGAGTAGGTTTACTGGTTTTTCTGCTAAGGATAGACACGGAAGCAGCGATATCCGGGCGTGAGTTCACAGCAATAAACAGTAACTTCCCTATCAGACGTTGATATTCGTGATTGTCAGGTAGAACGTTTGGATCTTGATCTTGCTTTTCATATCCTGTATCAAGTGGAATCGCTGACACTTTAGCATCCTCCAAACCGGCAGATTTGACGACATCGGCGATATATCGCTGCTGGCTGATATAGTAGTCTCCTCCTTCATCCTGTCCTACTTCAACACCAAGGTACTGCCGAACGTGTCCTAGGCAGCTGATAGCGAAGTTTTTCTTCAATCTCTGCTCCAGAGAATCCACGATGGCCTTGTCATCACTTGAAACGATCAAATCGTCTACGTACACAAGAACGAAACACACTTTATCCCCGACTTGCTTACGATAAAGACAGGGATCCGAATCACATCTCTCAAATCCTTCGCCCACTAGAACTTCATGAAGCCGATTATTCCAAGACCGCGCCGCTTGCTTCAATCCATACAAACTCTTCTTCAGCCGGCAAACCTTGCCTTCCGCACCTTTTACAACAAATCCCGGTGGCTGACGGATGAAGATCTCCTCCTCAAGGTTGCCGTGAAGGAAAGCTGACTTGACATCATATTGTTGTACTATCATTCCTCTTTTCGCTGAGACCGACAGAAGGGCTCGAAATGTTGTCAATCGTACCACCGGTGCAAAGATTTCGTCGTACTCGCTTCCATACCGCTGGTTGAAACCTTGGGCAACGAGCCGAGCCTTGAAACGTCTAATGTTGCCGCCCGAATCCCGCTTCAGCTTATATACCCATTTGCTTCCTAGTGCTCGCCTCCCTGGTGGCAGATCAACAATATCCCAGGCATCATTAGATTTAATCGACTCCAGCTCATCAAGCATGGCATTCCGCCATTGATCCTTGTGAATACTAATTTGCGACTCGTCGTAGTTTCGTGGCTCAGTCTCCTCCTCTGCTACACACGCGTATCTCTGCGGAAGAACACCTCTTGGAACACCTCTAGTTGCTCGCTCTGATCGCCGAACTGGCAGTTGTAACGGGTCTTCCACCGGCTGGTTCAGCGGGTCCTGAAAAGGTTCGTCGTCATTAGGATTGTTATCCAAGAAGCACTCTGTATCAACCCAGAAGTCGTCAGGATCGTCGTCTAATATTACTGCAATGTCTTCTGGTACAACTTGATGTGAACGAGGATGCGAAACATGCAATGGCACAACCACTTCATTTTCCTCAGACTTCTTAATAGGATCAAAAGTATTTAGGAATCGAACATCCCTACTTATTGTCACTTTACCGGTATGGACATCCACCAAACGGTACCCTTTTGTGTCTTCGCTGTACCCCATAAACTTTAGCTTGACAGCTTTTTCGTCCAATTTCCCTCGTTTTTGTTTCGGCACATGGCAATAGACATCAATGCCAAATGGTCTAATATCGCTGAGATCCGGTTTACGCCCAAACCAACGTTCATATGGAGTGCCCTGAATCGAACGAGACGGTAGACGGTTTTGCATGTGATTTGCCGTAACCACCGCCTCTCCCCAAAAACGATCATCTAACTTCGCATCAATAAGCATACATCGTGCCATTTCAACAATGTACCGGTTTTTCCTTTCGGCTACCCCATTTTGCTGGGGTGAGTAGGGCACTGTAAGCTGACCAACGATACCATTTGATTTAAGATAGTTTCTCACCTGGTTT
>NW_026916969.1:30183-80183 GCF_035046485.1 Aedes albopictus
GTGCAATCAACACTTCAGCAGCACGTAATGGGCGAAGTAATATACTTCTGTCCAGATATCCAGGCTGCTATTGAAGCACTTGCTTCGGCCAACTCTAGGTCGAAAATAGATATCGCTTGGCGAACTCAAATCGAGGAGCTGATTTCAGCAAACGCTGTTCACCTTGTATGGGTACCTGGCCATTCTTCCATCGCTGGAAATGAATTGACTGATGAGTTAGCTCGCTCTGGAGCATCACATGACTTCATTGGCCCTGAGCCAGCTATTCCGGTATCCAAGTGTTGGGTAAAGCTTCAGATTCATACCTGGGCTGCCACTCAACACAGACAATACTGGAGTAGTTTGGAGTCATGTCGTCAAACCAAATTGTATTGTACTGAGACATCTCCAAGGGTGGCGAATTATCTTACAAATCTGTCAAAGCAGAATTGCAGCATTCTGGTCAAAGCATTGACTGGCCACTGCCGACTCAGCTATCACATGGCGAATATTCAGCAAGCTGATTCATTTGCATGTGATCAAAATACACTAGTAGTTGTGAGACATTTGCCCTGAATTCCCTCAAGCCATACAGTTTAGTGTGTCTATTAAATTTTTCATCTTAAAATACTTAAAATCTGGTATTTTTTGTTAGAGTTTCAATACCTTAGCTTAATGGAAGTAAATACAGTACATGTTTTCAAAATTCTTCCATGTTAATATGGGTACTGTACATGATTTTATTGAACGGAATAGTTGAAAAATGATCAGCTGCCCTCTGATTTACGGTATAACTCATAGTTGGTTGACTTAGGCTTTGATCTTTTTGATAGATTGATATAACTTGCATAAATGCATTTTCTGAAGACCTAGATTTGAACAGGTAGGTAGTTCAGGACATATGCTGGAAATGCGGGTGAAATATATGTGAAAAATTCCATGGCATTTTAAGTGAAGAATTTGCATTTATGTGGAAAAAATCGGGTTCGGGTTCATTGAAATTCCAAAATACAAACTTTTATTGTGATGTCTTTATAATAGAAACATTTTCTTCTTCAACTCTCCAAAAAACAAATAATAATCGGGAACATAAAACGAGCTCACCTGTTTATTATTTAGATGTTAAGAGTTTTTTTTACTCAAAGCGGTTTTGATCTTAGGCCAAGTAAATTAACAAGCTTATACTCCGCTCTACTCTAATGATTGCTCTCGTGTGGGCGCAAAAATAGAAGACCTAAACCGGAGTGACAACGTCACAGTCGACCACCACCATAATGTGCCCAATAAATGTGAAGAACCAGCAGCACCGTGCAGCGTGCTTTGCTTATGATGATGGTAGATTTGATTGTGCTACTGGCTGGCTGGCTGCTGCGGTCGTGCTACATTAAACCCTCGAAAAATAAGCTTCATGTCTAGGACGGAGGCAACCAACAACAATGTAATATTGCTGTCGTAAAAATGTCTTTCGATGATACCGCCTACGAGATAAGGCCCCGTTACAGAAGGAGGGAATGATGTTGTAAACACCCTGAAGTATTAGGAGATGTGGTAGCATTTAACGTGTTTTCATGCGGAAGACGACGACGACGTTGGTAGTGTATTGTATTTATTAAATGGACGGGCCTGATGGGTTTCTTCCGATTCTGATCATGATGGTACGACCGACGAGGACTGTTACTGCGAGGCGCATTCAGCAAATGTGTTTATTCCATCATAATGACAGTATATCACGCCGCGCGGTCAAAGGCATGATGGTAGCGGATGGAACGTCATCAAGCGCAACAATTGATTGGCTTCCATTCGATTCTCCATCAATGGAAGGGTGATTAAGGAGGAGCGAGATCTTTCGATGACAAACTCTAGTATGGAATTGACGATTCCTAAATGGAATTGATGATAGCAGCAACGCAATTCGTTTTGTCACTTCAGCGGGCGATTCGTTTCGGATTAATTTGCTTTGTTGGGAAATTGATGACCGATGCGTAAAATTTCTTTTTGTGTTTATGCCAAAACGGAATATTGCTCTTTTTTGTCACTTAAGAGGGTTTATAATAAGGCTTATTAGAAGATTAATCTTCGGTGGAATTAGAATTGTTTAGAATATAACTTCTGTTATATCTTCTAAAAATTTTGTTGCAGTCTACTATAGGATGCTCAAAAATGTCGTGAAGAACTTCTCGTTGTTTTCTCGTTAGAGTTATTGTCAAATTCCCCCTATCTCAGCTTCCTTTCTGGTAGGTTAGATTGGTTCTCAGCCTTATGCAATATGCATAAATTCTACCAGCAACACATGCGACTTCGTTGTAGCGCTTCATCAACAGCAATTCAGTACCTCCATGCACTTTCATCAAGCCACGATGCATTTTCAGTACTGCCCACCACTACTGGAATTTTGAGCTTACCATAGTCAATACAGGAAACACAGTAGTGTTCGTTGCCGCCCGTCGTGGTAGTCGTCGTCGTCGTCCTCACGAAACCACCGCATACATGATCTATTTGCATATTGATTGTTAATTTGTTTACCATATTTCATGCCCCTTGGGTTCACATCTATGATGGAACGAACGGCTTCAATCTATTGATTGCGGTTCATGAAGTTGAGATAGAAGATAGAAGATAGAAGATAGAAGATAGAAGATAGAAGATGGAAGATAGAAGATAGAAGATAGAAGATAGAAGATAGAAGATAGAAGATAGAAGATAGAAGATAGAAGATAGAAGATAGAAGATAGAAGATAGAAGATAGAAGATAGAAGATAGAAGATAGAAGATAGAAGATAGAAGATAGAAGATAGAAGATAGAAGATAGAAGATAGAAGATAGAAGATAGAAGATAGAAGATAGAAGATAGAAGATAGAAGATAGAAGATAGAAGATAGAAGATAGAAGATAGAAGATAGAAGATAGAAGATAGAAGATAGAAGATAGAAGATAGAAGATAGAAGATAGAAGATAGAAGATAGAAGATAGAAGATAGAAGATAGAAGATAGAAGATAGAAGATAGAAGATAGAAGATAGAGGATAGAAGATAGAAGATAGAAGATAGAAGATAGAAGATAGAAGATAGAAGATAGAAGATAGAAGATAGAAGATAGAAGATAGAAGATAGAAGATAGAAGATAGAAGATAGAAGATAGAAGATAGAAGATAGAAGATAGAAGATAGAAGATAGAAGATAGAAGATAGAAGATAGAAGATAGAAGATAGAAGATAGAAGATAGAAGATAGAAGATAGAAGATAGAAGATAGAAGATAGAAGATAGAAGATAGAAGATAGAAGATAGAAGATAGAAGATAGAAGATAGAAGATAGAAGATAGAAGATAGAAGATAGAAGATAGAAGATAGAAGATAGAAGATAGAAGATAGAAGATAGAAGATAGAAGATAGAAGATAGAAGATAGAAGATAGAAGATAGAAGATAGAAGATAGAAGATAGAAGATAGAAGATAGAAGATAGAAGATAGAAGATAGAAGATAGAAGATAGAAGATTAGAAGATAGAAGATAGAAGATAGAAGATAGAAGATAGAAGATAGAAGATAGAAGATAGAAGATAGAAGATAGAAGATAGAAGAACCCGTGAAAAGTTGAGAACCCTTGGCTTCGGTCTGTACAGACGTACATTCATTCTGCTGTATAAATACAGATACCACCATACATGATTTAAGCAAACGTACATACCCATCAGTGGTCTTGTTGGCAAAAGCTTCGCCCGGTGGAAACCACAGCCGCCGCGCCGAATCCAATCAGGTCGCGAATTCAATTTGTATGTGGCGCAAAGCAATCTTTAACGAATAATTGGGTTGCATTTGCAGTTGCTGCAACTATCATCGGCCGGGCCGCAGTAGCATCACCATTAGAGGATATCGGTGCAAGTTGCTGCAACGATGTAAAAGGAGTCAAGCTTTCATTCGATAATGAACATTAGGGAACTCTTCGTTAGCTGGAGGGTTTTTATCCGTCAAAGTATTTATCACGAATTCTGAACGACGAATAAATTTCCAATCATCGCTTAACAATAATGACAATTAGTGCTGCGAATTATCACGACCATCACGATATAGCATTCCACAAGTGAAGCTGGCACGCATTTTGTGGATTTCACCCTTTGCTTGTTTTTGTAGCGATGGTAAGTGCTGAGTGTGTTGCAGGTGAGTTGCGAGAGAAATAATCTCTCTGGTTAGTGATGCAGAATGGACAAATTGAGAGAGCTCACCGTTATCAGGGCGCTCTGTTTGGTTCACTCTACGGGTGTGATCTAACTCAGGAGAATGTCATGACATTCATAGTCCCATCAGTGGAAATGGATTCAAAACGAGGGTTGCGGCTGACTACGGCATATTATCCCTAAATAAAAAAGAAAAAAAAATGTGCGAGCTTTCGTCTTTTCTGGTCTTTGTGACTGTAAAGGAAACGAATCAGAAAGCACAAAGGCGTGATGTAAGTTTGGTTTTTATAAGATTGATGTGACTAGCACTGTGATGGTTGGCGGCACTGTTGACAACCGTACTCAAATTTCTCAGAGCCACATAATCCCTGCAGGAGTTCTTTTTGGGGTTCATCTCGTTCATTCTTGTAAATTCTGCAAAAGTTTTCTGGGATTCCATCAGGCGCAGGGATTACTTCTGGAAATCATCAAGAGGTTTTTCTTAAAAATCCTTCTGGGAATCTTCCAGGACTTTCTTCTGGAAATCTTGCAAGAGTTTCTTCTGCCAATTCATCAGTCAATCCTAATTCAGGGCATCCTCTAGGATTTCTTTCTTCAAAGAGTTTCTTTTGGCATTCTTTCAGGAAACCCTCTTGTGATTGTGCATCGAAGACTGCAATGTTGAACAAATCTTCAAGTACTTCTAGGATTCGTTCAGATTTTTTTCCAGGATTTTTTTTCGGGATTTCTCCACAAAATCGTTCTGAGATTTCTGCAGATGTTTCTTCCAGGATTCCAGCACAAGTTCTGTTTGGAATTCCTGCACTAGCTGTTTCTGGAATTCATTCGTTTTTGGAATCTCCTTAGGGTTTCCTTCAGAATCACATTTAGAAAGTCTTGCAAATGACTTTCTATTTAATATTATTCAAGAGCTACTGATATGAATCTTCCAGGCTTTCTTCTGATAATCCTTCAAAAGTTCCTTCTGGTAATTATATAGGACTTCCTTCTGGAAATCCTCACGGAGTTCTTTCTTATTTTTTTTCTCCAAAACTTTTTTCTGGGAGTCCTCTAAGAGTTTTTTTTCTGGGAATCTTTGGGCGTTCCTTCAGCGCATACTACAACGATTCCTTGAAATTTTGGAAATTTACAGGACTTTTCTTGAGAATCCTTCAAGGATACCTCCTGGGAATCCTCCAGGAGTTCGTTATAACAACGATTACGGAAACCCTCCAGGACATCCTGATGGGAGTCCATCAGGAATTTCTTGTGGAAATTTTCCAGGAGTTCCTTCTGGATGTCGTCCAAAAAGTTCCCTTTTAGAAATCCTTCAGAGGTTTTTATTTCTGGGAATCTTCTGGATATTTTCCAGCAGTTCTTTCTGGAAATCCTTCAGATGTTCTTTCTGTAAATCCTATCCGAGTTTCTTGAGGGAATCATTCATAAGCTCCTTTTAGGAACCTTCCAGAAGTTTTTTTTTATGGGTTTTCAGCAGGTTCTGAATCTTTCGAAAGAATCATTTTCTAAGAATCCTCCAGGTGTTCGTGTCCAAATTCCTGGATTAATCCCCAGATTTGATATTCGGAGCAATCTCAGACTTATCTTTTGTAGAAATTTCTGAAGGAAAATTTTAATTTGTGGAAAATCCCCAAAACGAATCCATAAAAGCATATGCTGAAATCATTAAATGAAATTCTTGGAAGAATCCAAATGGAATTCCTGGGGGAGTCTCCAGAGAGAGAGTTCTCGAATGAATCATCCGATTAAATTTCCGAATGAAACCTATGGAGGAGCATTTAGAGAAAGAAATCCCAGATGGCATTCCTGGAGGAATTCCCTAAACGATTCCAGAACAAAAAAAAACTGGATAAAAACCCCAGAAGAAATCAAAAGGATCACCAATGAAGTTGCTTTAGAACAGCGTTTCGCAAACTATGAGTCGCGAACCACTGGTAGTTCGTTGTAGGTCGATATTGCTAGCTAATTTCTAATTTACAAATACTGCCTTGGAGAATCGGCAGAATTATTTCTAAAAATTCGGTTTCTCCTTAATTGTATTCAAAATATTGTAATTTACAGACTAAGATCTTTGTCTGGAGTATACTGTCTGTGCTCTGAAATCCATTTTGAAACTTGAGGTTTTCAAACAGAAAGTTTAAGTTTGGGGCAAAATTTTGGATTTTACTTGTGTTCTGGAAAAAATGAGTTCAAGTTGTTGCTTGCAGTTTGTATTTTAAGTTAGATTTACAAGCCAAAATTAAAAAAAAAGACTTTCTAAAAAAATAGCAGACAATTACCAATCTTCGACAAGACAACTAACCTTAACCTTCTAAATCTAAACTTCGGTAAAATTCTGCTGAATGCCGATAACCTGGACTTTTATGGAAATTGAAAAACTGAAAAGTGATTTCAGATAAGTGTGTATGAAGGATATGACTAAACACTTCAAAAGGATTTATCTGTCCATTCAGCAGTACTATACTGAAAACTCCACTAGATCTTCACACACTCCCTGTATATATTAAAAGCAATTCCAACCCGATCTTTCATTTTCAAGTAGATTTAAAAGTTCTGCAGAAACATGAAATTGCCCCTTTATCTTCAAAGACTTATAGTGTATGTTTATTGTTTATTTCTAGAAATGTGTGTGTGTAGTGTTGCAAAAACCTGTTTTGTAGTATTCTATGGAGCCTCCTGGCTAAAACTATTAAAAACTTGGAAAGTTATCTCGAATTCTTTCCATAAAGAGCTTACTGAGGCTGAACAATTGGCAAGGTAGTTAGACTTTTTCAAAAAAAAAAAACGGAAAGTACACTATTTATAAATAAATAAATAAAAAAAAAATAAGTTGAGTACTACGTAACAAAAGTTTATTAACTCCTATGTAAATATAAAAAAAATTTCAAAATATTAAGTCCAAACTTGCAAACAAAATGACGTATTTTATGAAATTACCTGCTGGTGGATAGCTGAATTCTATAAACATCAAAAGTGTATCAAGCTGAAAAAGTTATAGAATCCCTGCCCTATAGCATTTCCAGCCAAACGTACGAATCGCGTAGACATGACCTTTTGCAATTCAAATGAGATTTCGCTCATGCATGAGTTTCTATTTGAACATATTTTTCGTGTTATTTGTTTTGCAATATTCTTCGCCGAACTTTTGAAAAGGCCATATGAAAAAAAAAACTATTTAAAAAATGTAACTCTAAAACGGTTTGTTGGATTTAAATCATGTCTTTGAAGATGCTTTATGACAGGTGTAGCAGCTAAGTCAATCTGGTTAACACATGCAAATCTGGCGAATGTGGGTTGTATCATTACTCACCAAGATACGAAATACAACCATCTTCGAGTTTGACTTCACAGAGGTTTTCAAACCTTATGTATCGTGATGCAATTTATTGAAAAGTAGTATTTTGCGGTGCACCAGTTCAACGATTGCAATTTAAAATTTTCTGAAAATCGCAATAGTGAGTGAGATCACGAGCATAGTGATATTCCTGCAAAATTAATGGTAAAAAGTCTTCGGTAGATTTCTAAATTTCTAATTTCCTCGACAAAGTCCTGCGTTAACCTCTGTTTTTTTAGGACCATCATTTAATTTATCGAAACCATAAACCGAGACCATGACCATTCTCTCAAAAATCGTAAGCAAATTTTCAATTACACATTTTAGAAACTGCATTCGAGATCATTCCCAGGTAACCACTAAGCATTTGAATAAGCCGTGTATCAGCCCGTATTATGCATTTAAACTGCTTGCTGCCCTACATAAGCAGTTCGAATGCATAACTGCCTTGAGTTAGCGTAAGCTGTGCTGTTCAAAAGCTTTTGACTGTTAATTAGCATTTCAACTGCTTGAAGTGTTTTCACTTGGGAGCAATCAGAATGCTTTTCAACTGCTCTTTAAATGCTAGGAGCAAAAAGGTTGGGAGATATGTTACGCATTTGGCAACACATATTGTCTCTCTCTTACAAAGCCTATGGTTTTGTTAACAAATTTGTGCATCTTATTTGTTCCTTCATTTTCCTCTACTCATCCAAAAGCATCAAAGAAAACATTACTGCAGCTGGATTGGATTGGGAACTTGTCCATCAAAAAATCACCAATTATTTATCATTTCGTCGGAAAATGTGTCCCGAATAGGTGGATGCTTTGGGGGATCATAGGATTGTTTGAAAGAGGGAAGAAAGAATCATATTCGGCAGATATTTAAAAGAAGGGATCGTAATGCTCTACCATAATGAAATATCTCAATGAAAACAAGTTTTGGATGTTGAATCTGAAGCTGTTATCGAACCATTCTTTATATTGGCGATTAAATCAACGCACGTCACCGGAACAGCTTTAGCATCGTGGATCAGGAGAAACAGAATCAGAAGCAGATATGATTCATCAATCTCCGGATCGTAAGTTCAAACCTACGTCACTACAAAATTTAGCAAAAAAGTACCACCTAGCACCGGTTGGAATATGGAAGGACGATGAAGCAGAGAAGCAGGCTGAGAGAACGAGAAGCAGACGTCAATCTATTCTTGCTTTTTTTTTTGCTCGACGAGGCGTTACGCTTCTTTGACATTTCGTCACGACGTTCCTGAAGGGATAGTACTAAGGCAGCCCGTTATTTTGCCAAAACCTGCTGTGAGGTAGCACTATAGGTGCATATACGGCTAATTAGCATTTAACGCCTTGTCGTAAAGGTTACTATAATGCTGAAGAAATGCTATTTTAAATGCTTACTGGTTACTTGGGTATTTTAAGCTTATTACGAGTGAGCAATAACAGAATAATAAAACACACTGTTGTTTGAAGCTGGCTTCTTGAGATTTGTGCGTCTGAAGTTCCGATGCACTGTTGAAGCGGAATTTCAAGACGTTTGTCCTTAAGGATATAATTTCCGAGTTTCAGAGAAAATCGTTCTTATACAGGGTGTTAGGTTCCTGAGTGCAAACTTTTTAAAGGGCGATAGAGGACCATAAATGGTGAAAAAAATTGTTCTACGCATATGGTCAAATCTCAACCGTTACGTAGTTATTGAACTCCCCATGTTTTTGACTCTTATTGCCTTAACTGACTATAACTTTAAAATGGTCAAACTTATCGCTGTTTTTTTACCCTTATTTGAAAGATTATTGAATTTTCTATCAAATGGCATCTTTCAACCGATTGGTTAAGTTAAATAACTAAGTTTTCTAGAGCAAATAGCCTTAAAGTTGTGTGTTTTAATTTGTTTTTGTCAATTATCTTTGAAAAATGCGTAATAAATTAAAATTATTTCTTTGGCAAAGTTGTGGCCCCTGTTCCACTCTACAATTCGTTCTTTGACATCAAACTTCTATCTCTTATCGTTTTCTTGCAATTTCGATTTTAACATCGCATTTCAGATCATAAATTAGCAACTGTCATGAAAAGCACTTTTTTGCGCACTGTGTCGCACATTTCAATTGAAATTGCAAGAAAACGATAAGAGCTAGAAGTTTAGTGTCAAAGAACGAATTGTAGAGAGGAACAGGGGCCACAACTTTGCCAAAGAAAGAATTTTAATTTATTACGCATTTTTCAAAGATAATTGACAAAAACAAATTAAAACACGCTATTTTTAGCTATTTTGCTTTAGAAAACTTAGTTATTTAACTTAACCAATCGGTTGAAAGATGCCATTTGATAGAAAATTCAATAATCTTTCGAATAAGGGTAAAAAAACAGCGATAAGTTTGACCATTTTAAAGTTATAGCCAGCTAAGGCAATAAGAGTCAAAAACATGGGGAGTTCAATAACTACGTAACGGTTGAGATTTGACCATATGCGTAGAACAATTTTTTTCACCATTTATGGTCCTCTATCACCCTTTAAAAAGTTTGCACTCATGAACCTAACACCCTGTATATCTAAATAAAATATATTTGATTTATTCGGTAAATTTTCATCGAAGTGATAGCAGAAATTTTGATGTACGCGGTGCACTTGTCAAGGATATGTAGTGCACCATGTGCACCGCGGTGCGTGATCTGAAAACCTCTGTTTTGGATATTTGAAAAACGTTAAAAACCCCCAAGGGCACCCCGGATTGAAAGTTTTCAAATTTTGTGATTTGAGCATTTTTTACAAAATGCAGCAGTTTCTTGTAAGAATTTAGTTTACGAAACTTGAAACAGGTCCGTTCAGTACATGTTTTAAAAATATTTGTTTGGAGTCATATACATTGTACCAGATTTTATTCAAAAGAATAAATGAAAAGTGATCAATTTCTCCCCAGATTACGGTAGCATATTTTCAGGCTCTGCTGAAATGAGCTGTAGGTGATTGAATCTAGATATGTCGAAATGACATTTCCAGCACTGGTAAAGACAGGTGCATTACACCCCACTCACCCCATTTCACCGATTCCACCCATTAGCACAGCGCAGGCAAAGCGTGGACCAATCTGACAGCCACCGACCGAACGCCCACCCGCCGCCTTCTTCACCGCACGAGTAATCGGTGTGTAAACAAATTTCACCATAATTTCACTAATTGCATTGATATGTTGCTACACGTGTGGCTGTGGAGTTTTCATGATGGCGATGTCTGTGTGTGGGGGCGTATGTGCCTCGAAACCGTGGATGTGTGTTTGTTCGTCCGTATTAGGTCCTCTCATTATTGGCGCGAACAGAAATTAAACCAAATTAATGATGTTTCAATTAAATTTCTGTTCTGTGGATTCCCTGGCAGGAATTGCTTGTTAGGAGGCGTTGTGCAACTAGTAATGAGTGTGTGCAGTTGCATGTTTTTTTTTTGGTTTTGATGGTTAAAGTGGTTTTGTACCCACTTGTCAATGTGGTTGACAGCAGCTGTGTCCGGAGTTCAGTGAAACTTTAAAGGTGTTGTGAAGAAATTGTCCGAACAAAACTTGAAAAAAAAAAAACGTTTGAATTCAAAGACTGATTAGTAGTGTTCATTAAATTTCAATATTATTTTAAAGGTAGCTAAATATGAATCGGTAGAATTATCACGTACTAGCAAACCAATTTTGGAATCAAAACTAGAACTTTAATTGTAATTCCAGAGTTTACACACGGGGAAAACTACTTCAGAATATTTAAAACATGAGCACTAAAGTTGATCTCAATTTCCATCAGTGTGGTTAGACAGTTAATACCTGTTATCTGTAATCCCGGTTGTATATGGACCTGGCATTCCGAAATGATTCATTATATATGCTTACATATCAATTTTCTACTCTCTCCTAACAAATGCTCCCATAAATATGACCATACTTGACCGCATTCCCACTGGAGTGCTGGTTTCATCCTGCAGAGCAGAACTTCCTAGCAACTATGGATACCCAACTCATCCAGTTATTGCGCTCAACTCTGTTCGGTATGGCTAATGAATGTGCGACGCCGACAACAAAAAGTCGAAGCCAGGTTTCAATTATGCCATCTACTTCCCATATACCGCACAGTACAGTACAGTGCAGTACCAGTATGCTGTTGGTCATGAATATTGCAATACCGTCTCATTCCTGAATCCTTTCATAATTCTCTGGAGAAGCACACACAGCCAGGACACAATTTGCATATAAGGTGCCATTCTTGGTAGGCTGGTTCATGAATAAAAAAAAATCTTTTTACAATTTGGCTCATCTCCATGAGTAGCAAAATATTCTTGGAAATGGTTCCCTATTCTTTAGGTTGTTGTATGATATGTTTCTTTTCCCCTATTAGAATATCCAGTTTAGTCTAGTCTAGTCGACACAAACATGGCCATTGATCGAATGAATCATGAAAATGATAGAATATTTATTTTTTTTCTTATCGTTATCAATGCGGAAACCTACTGTACCGTAAAATGGATCGCGAGAGCTGAAGTTCTCTATCTCGTAACTCTTCCAACTTCTCAACTTCTCGAGTCTCTCTCAAATGAATATCACATTAAAAAAAATCAGTATGAAGTTATTGATGTGATAACCATTAAATCAGGAACAGAACAACACGAACCGAGACTAACGGCAACGACTCCAGCGAACAAAAAGGAGTTGCGATTGGAAACTCGGTACGTGGAACTATCGAACTCTCAACTTCGTTGGAAACACCTGTATACTCGCTGATCTACTGAAGGACCGCGGGTTCGGCGTCGTAGCGCCGCAGGAGGAGTGTTGGACAGCATCCATGGTGCGAACTGGGAACAGCTTTTATCGTGAAGAGCGACATGCAGAGGCACGTGATCGGTTGGTGGCCGATCGACGAAAGAATGTGCAGACTGAGGATCAAGGGCCGATTCTTCAACTTCAGTATAATTAACGTGCACAGCCCTCACTCCGAAAGCACTAATGATGACAAAGACGCATTTTACGCGCAGCTCGAACGCGAGTACGATGGCTGCCCAAGCCACGAAGTCTAGATCATCATAGGTGAACTAAACGCCGCTCAGGTAGGCCCAGCCTTCCTTATTGTATTTTGTTCCTCCATTGTTGGAGAAATTAAGCCACTGTGCCCAATCAGCTGAACTTTTGTGGCATGTCCCTTGTCGTTACACCGACGTCAGGACCTATCGCGACGCTAAAACATCGACTCCGACCACTATCTGGTGATGATCAAACTGCGCCCAAAACTTTCCGTCATCAATAATGTACGGTACCGGCGACCGCCACGCTACAACCTTGAGCGACTGAAGCAACGGGATGTCGCCTCAGCATACGCGCAGAATCTCGAGGCAGCGTTGCCAGACGAGGGCGAGCTCGATTTGGCCCCTCTAGAGATCTGCTGGAGAATAGAAAAAGCAGCCATCAACGATTCAGCCGAGAGCACCTTCGGGTATGTGGAAAGGAGTTGACGAAACGTATGGTTCGACGCGGTTTTGGAGGAGAAGAACGCAGCACGGGCGGTAATGCTGCAGCAAGGAACCCGGCAGAACGTTGAATGTTACAATACGCCTCTTTTGGGGGAAAAACCGCCACTTGGAAGAAGCGGATTGCAAGGAAATGAAACTGCTGTGCCTTTCTCATGTCATACGGAAGTTCTACGAGAAGCTCAACGCATTCCGCAACGAGCCGAAATATGCAGGGATAAGAACGGAGGCATTTTGACGAACGGACGTGCGGTGATCGAACGGTGAAAGCAGCACTTCAACGAGTATCTGAATGGCGTGGAGGACGTAGGCACGGGAGACTACGACAATGCACATTGGGTCCAGAGCCGTATTTACGAAGACAAAAATGTTTGTGCCTAAACCTTAAGTTTTAGATACATGGTGTCTTTGGGGATGTTTCTTCATATTTTTCGACCTTTTTTCTCATCATTGTGAAATTAGGGTGGTCCCTCTAGTTTAGCTGATCCAAACGTCTGTTTTTAATAGTTTTATGTACGCTTACAAAATATTCTACAAAGTTGTAAAAGAACTTATTTGGAGCAAGTTTGCCGAAGAAACCATTATTCTATCTCTTATGGTTCTTAACTAATAATTTTCTGAAAGAATCATGTTAGGGTGATCCATGAAATTCAGTTTTCTTGCAATAACTTTCAATCCATTCATTTCTCGTAAAAACTTTGTTCCGAGCACTTTTAGAACTATCGATGACGCATATTTTTTTTCCAAAGAGCTCAATGTTCTATCTCTCATAATTAAAAAGATATGGGCATTTTCTTCGAAAAATCACTTTTTTTTTAAAAAAGCCATATCTCAAAAAGGAGCAAAAGACTTTTTAATCGCCTTATTGCATTGAAAAGATCGTACTCTGTTCTATTGATGGTGAAAAAATTGTGAGTACCTTTTTTGTTTGAAGCTTTTTATTGAATTTAAAAAATACGGTTTTTGACATAGAAAACCCGCTGTAACTCTCAAAATCGATGAGATACAAACTTGGCGTCTTCGACAATAATGTGAGATTTTGGATGCCCTAAAAGTGCTCAGAACAAAATATAGCAAAAAAATCAACGCATAAAACTATATTGAATAAAAACGGATTTTCATTTGGAAAACGAAACAATTCAAGCTAATTAAATTTGGCTTTGTTAGATAGATCGAAGTAACCATGTCGAAAAAGTTTAAACTTGTTTATATTCTACATTCCGTCAATGGACGCAACTTAAAAAGTGATTCTGAGCTTTTTTTCGTCAATTAAATTTTAATGTTATCACTTTAATTCATGGATAGCGAAAATGTGAATCACTGGTTTATGTTGATGTTAACGTAAAAGTTTTTTTTTTATTCTTAATCACTTAACCTAATTTACAGCTCTTTTGTCCACTAGGGTACTACGTGAGCGATTCCAATTGGACGCTGCACTTCCACTTTGTAAAGCGCCTAAGTGTATTCTATTCTATTCTACTGTATTGAACTGGTTTGCCTTTGTGCTTCTTTCATTCTTCTACCCTGTCCATGGTAGAATGATGAGCACGATGATGCTGATGTGTGGCTGCTGTTCCTTTTCCAGTCCGATTGGGGGTCATCCAAATTCCGGGTCCGTTAGAGCTATATGCTCCGAAGAGGGTCAGGTGCCAGCTGCTCTCGGGGGGAAGAGCAACTGACGAAAAATTGCAAGTGCCGGGGCTGGGTTCGAACCCATGACCATCCGCTTATGAAGCGAACGTGTGGACCACTGCGCCACGGGCCCCGACAAATTAACGTAAAAGTCTATCATAGTTACATAATTTACAATATCTTACCAACATTGTGCCTCAATGGTGATGACAGTATAAATCAACATTGGTTCTTAAATGAAATGGATGACCATTTATCAAGCTACTTTTATCTATCTAAAAAAGGCAAGTTAAATTTGCTTGAATTGTTTCGTTTTCCATATGAAAACCCGTTTTTATTCAATATAATTTTATGCGTTGATTTTTTCGCTTTATTTTGTTCTGAGTACTTTTAGGGCATCCAAAAACTCACAATATTGTGGAAGACGCCAAGTTTGTATCTCATCGATTTTGAGAGTTAAGGTACACCAGGGCAAGTTGAAACGGGTGGGGCAAGGTGAAACACGAAGTTTTGAAATAGATTTCAATACAATTTGGAAATTTTTCTTTCGCCAAAAGATCGTTTGAATCAAAAACTATGTGTTGTGGCATTCAAGCTGTTCACCATTATTAGATAACATCATGTTAACCCGCTGTTTCATCTTGCCCCACCCGTTTCAACTTGCCCCGGTGTACCTTACGGCGGGGTTTCTATGTAAAAACCGTATTTTTAAAATTCAATAAGCTTCAAACAAAAAAGTTACTCACAATTCTTTCACCATCAATAGAACAGAGTACAATCTTTTCAAAGCAATAAGGCATTTTAAAATTCATTTGCTTCTTTTTGAGATATGGCTTTGTGAAAAAAAGTGATTTTTCGAAGAAAAATGCCCATATCTGTTTAATTATAACAGATGCAACATTGAGCTCTTTGGAAAAAATATGCGTCATTGATAGTTCTAAAAGTGCTCGGAACAAAGTTTTTACGAGAAATGAATGGATTAAAAGTTATTGCAAGAAAACTGAATTTCATGGATCACCCTAACATGATTCTTTCAAAAAAAATATAAATTAACAACCATAAAAGATAGAATAATGGTTTCTTCGGCAAACTTGCTCCAAATAAGTTCTTTTACAACTTTGTAAAACATTTTGTAAGCGTACATAAAACTATTAAAAACAGATGTTTGGATCAGCAAAACTAGAGAGACCACCCTAATTTCACAATGATGAGAAAAAAGGTCGAAACATATGAAGAAACTTTCTCAAAGACAGCATGTATCTAAAACTTAAGGTTTAGGCACAATCATTTTTGTCTTCGTAAATACGGCTCTGGACCCATTGTGCAATGGAGGGAACGGCTACGCCAATGCAGCACAGAACAGAAATGAGCCAACTCCCACGCTGAGGGAAGTTAAGGATGCCATTCAGTAGTTCACAGGTAAGGATAGTATCGCAGCTGAACTGATCAAGATGGCCCAAAGAACTTGGCCACCTGTCTGCATCGGTTGATAGTCAGGATCTGGGAACCGAACAGCTACCGGTGGAGTGGAAAAAAGGGGTAATCTGCCCCTTTCACAAGAAAGGCGACAATTTGGTATGTGAGAACTTCAGAGCGATCACCATTTTAAATGCTGTCTATAAAGAGCTATCCCAGACCATCTTCCGTTGTATGTTACCTAAACGATCGAATTCGTGGGAAATAATCAAGGCAGCTTAATCGACGGCTGGTTGACAACGGACCAAATCTTTACAAATTCCATGAACACCAGGTTCCAACGCTTCAGTGTTCATTGACTTCTAGGTGGCATACACTCTTAGAAAAAATCATGTAAATTTAAGTACTCTTGGATGCACAGCACATAAAAGGAGTGGCCCGTTTGACACAAATTTACGTCTTCTATCACAAATAAAGTCGAGCTAGCAATCGCTAAAACCGAATCGACAGATGAAACATATTAAAGTAAAATAATGAACTGGATTCGAACACTGGTCCGCTGATTGAGAGGCACGGACTTTACCAAGTGATACATGGAAAACTGTTTCCACATTCCTGGTCAGATAGGTTTGTTGATATCTTGTGCAATCATATCGAACATACATGATGGATGTGAAACTCAGTCAAATTTACCATTCAGTCATAAAATGTTTACGTACGTTGATGGTTTACGTCACGTGTAAATTCCTAATTTTTTAAGAGTGTACGACAATATTGACCGGACACAGCTATGGAAAATCATGGAAGAGAACGGCTTTCCTGGGAAATTGATCATACTGACCAAAGCAAGGATGGACGTTGGGCAAAACTTCGTTAGGGTTTCGGGTGAACTATCCAGTTCATTCGTATTTCAGTGGGGACTCCGACAATGTGACGGACTCTCATACCTACTCTTCAACATAGCTTTAGAAGGTGTAATGCGAAGAGTCAAAATCCGGTCATTATTCGACATGGGCATTATTGCCAAAACATTTGGAACGTTCAAATGCGATGCAGTAAATGTCGGGCCGGCGATGCATGCGTTCAAACCGTTAAAGCAGCGCACAGTATAGCGTACATTGTTTCTTGATCCTGAATCGTACCGGGAAATGAACCAAGACATCCTCAACATAATCTCGTTATGATTTCCAAGTGAGCTAAGGAAGGCCTGATGGTATCGTTTGAATTTTATACTCTAAACTAGACCAGTCTACCAAGTCTACCATGCATTCTTTACACACATATGCACACTAGAACGGACAAGTTCTTTCCACTGAGCGAACTCAAACCTACGTCAAGTAATTCTCGGATTACGTCCTAAAGCTCTTCTTCGCCGTCGTCGAATGGAGATCACCGCTTTACTGTTGTGCTACGTACCTATATGAGATGCCGCAGAGACTCTCACCTCCCGAGTCGATTGAAACCATTGAAACTAATTTCGAAAGCTGCTTCGGCTTCTGGGTGGCTTCGCATTGTCTGAATGGTGGTGACTGGTTGAGTGTGAACTGGCTGCTGATGCTGAGTTGCCAGGGAAAAGCTTTCAACCAAAGGTCTCCCAGCAGCCGGCACAATTCCTTGCACATGGTCGTCGTGGCGTGGTGGTCGGCATAAATCTAAGCATTCTAAAACCCAATCTCTGTCCACAGCCGTTTGTTCGGAGTCCGGACAGAAGTTGCAAGGAGTTGCCTGGTTACGGCAGCGGGAAAGCCCAGTTTCCCACCGCCGGTTTGCCTGGAACAGACGGTTGAGGAAAATTGGTGTGGAAATCTAAACACTGTGCACCCGGTGGCGACAAAAGTTTAATGAAAATGTAAATAGAAAATCTTGTTGTTTGCTGTGCTCTCGCCGGTAGAACTGTGCTGTTGTTTCTGTTGGTGAAGTTGTCTGCGTTTTCCCGTGTATCCTTTCCGGGTTGCGGCCCTCTCGCCCTTCTTCCCTAGCGGTAAGTTGTGGATATAAACAACGAGCTTACCTGGTATGATGCTGTTGTGTTGTGACTTTAGAATCGGTAGGTCATGGGAAGCAAGAAACTCGGCTGCTAGTTTGAGGTTCTTGGGATGGTCAAGTTGAAGTTATTGCTTCAAGATGTTTTGGACTCGGAGTTTGGATCTAGGGGGAATCAAAGTTTGACCAATCATAGTTACGAAAGGAGAACATATTTGAAGGATGATTTTAAAAGCTGAATTTTACACAAATGTTTTGGACCTCAAATGACTCCACATTGGTCGGGCTCCATACAAAGGGGCGGCCAAAACTCTCAAAAAACGGAATTGATATTTTTAAACTTTTTTTCGCCTTATAACAAAGATAATGTATTGTAGTTTTATGATTCTTAGCTAAAAGCATACATGCTTTTGTATTTCATTGACATTTTCACTGCCAAAGTGGCCTAAGTCATAAAATTGATAAATGAATTATTCGAAAAAAGTAAAATAATAATATTTTGAGAATGGAATATATGTTTTATGTTATCCAGCATATGAAAGCTTGTTATTGGACTGTTTGAATACACGTATGGTGCAAAATTAATATGTCATAAAACTTTTCAAATTTTCATATATTGTAGCTTAGGAATTTTGGTAATTTTTGAGTTAAAAAACGGTTCGTGTCGTCACGTGTCGCCGCAATTTCGAATAGTACATCTTAAACATCATGCTTAGGGCTGTATAAAAACGTTTAAACTTTTTGCAGAAATTTGCAGTTTTTCAAATTAGAGCTATTTAAAAAAGTCATGTTTTTTCATATGTTTTACGTTATTTTTCCATTTTTCACTGAAATAAAATTTATCTTCCCACATTTTTCACACGTTTTGAACAAACTTGATTGGATTTGATCGAAAGATGATCATTTAATTAATTTCAAATTGATTTTCTAACAAAAAACGCAAAAAATGTGGGGTTTGCTGATTTTTACCGTTTTTGAAATTATTGAAGTTACGTAATTTTTGAATACCCCTTTTTAAACACTAAAAATACTATTTAACATATCTAGGCAACCTATAACTTCGATTAAACACATAAAAAGAGTTTTGGCCGAACTTTATCTTTTTCCGACCATTGTGGACTCTCAGAAAGTCTCAGAAAACTTAGATCTGATTGAATCTGCTCATTTTTAAATTTTCCAATACAACTTTGACCCATCCTAATGCTCATGACTTCGATTCTCAGCCTTAGCACTTGAAATTTTTCATCTGTTGGTCTCTCCCTCGAGAGCGGCTGACACTGATCCTCTTCTGATCCAATAGCTCTTACAAATTTGGATACTTGGATAATGACGAGCTGCGACTCCTGAAGGACCTCTTAAGGTGACACATCATGAAATTCCCTTGTAATTTTGCATACAAACTTTAGAGGCACAAATCTGACGAATGATGCATCGAACCAAGCTACACTTGTTTATCCTGGCTTTGCTCACTTGCAAAAAGATGCAGCTTTTCCAAATCGAGCGCCTTTGTTTACGAATTTTAATATTTATTTTTATTTATTTTAAGTAATAAATAATAAGTGTAAGAAGTCGGCCATTGTGATAGTCATAGAATAGAAAAGTGAAAGCAGTATGTTTGATAGGGTAGAATAGAATACATTTAGGCGCTGTACAAAGTATAAGAGCAACTGTCAAATCGCTTACGAGCTAAATTAGGTTATATGCACAGATAGAAATTTTGAGAACTACACTTGACGTTAATATGGAAACGTTCAAATTTCTATTTCGTTTTATTCGGTTTTACATTTAGCATACAATTTCTTGTATGCTAAATTGTAAGCAAGCTCAATACTGCAGACTACCTGTGATTTAACAATCCGATGGAGAATTATGTTGAAAGCGATGGAAGTCACTTTGTTACAGCGAACTTGTGTGGTCAAGAATATTTACTTAATCCTCGAGCGATCGCGCTATTGTATTTTGCACAACACGTTGGAAAAACAAATCTCGCTTTTTGTACTCAGCATTAGCGTGGTGCTGGCGGTGGTGGCCAACCACGCGAGTGCCGGAAGGTTATTACAATAGCCTTGGTTTGTGTATCCTTTTATCTGTCTGTCTGTCTGTCTAGCTGTAAGGCTTGTATGCAAGTAAAATTTACATACAAGTGTTTACATGGCATGATGACTAAGGGTTAGGTAGGGTAGCTAGCGCGTTAGTTTAGTTTAGAGGGTAGGATTGAAGGTTATCCAGTGTTTCCATCTAGGAATTTCAACTCCTTCTTCGACTACTCCAAAAATGCAATCTTGGATTCCTACTACAGTAATCCCTGCCACGTATTCTTCTCTTCTGCGGAATGCTGAGGAAATTCCTATGAGTTTAGTTTGGAATCAGTTTTTTAGGGAACAGGAGATAAGTATGGGATCTCGATCTAGGGATTTCTCCAGGAACTTCTAAAGGAATCCCTTCAATCCTGAAGGTTCCCTAAAATGAACCTTTGAAGATTTTCTTTGAAGAACTCCTGCAGGGTTCCTAGAAGAAACTTCTGAATTAAAAAAAAAAAAAAAAACTGGAGGATTTTCAGAAATAGCTCCGGGAAAATTTCTATATCGAGAGCTTCCTCAAGGTACTTCTGGAGGATTTGCAGAAGTAACTCCACTGTTAGATTTCTAGACTAAACTCATAGAAGATTCTAAGAAGAAGCTGGAGGAAACGCAGTAAGAAATCCTAAATAATTTCACAAAATGAAATAGAATCCATTATTCAAAAACGGAAGTATTTAAAATTAAAGTTCCAGAAGTAACTCCTGCTACACGAATACCATACAGAACTCCTGTAGCAATCCTACAAAGAACTCGTGCAGAATTTTTGGAAAATTACTCAGAAGAAACTCTTTGAAGAATCCCAGAAATTCCGATGGAATCCTAGACAAAATTTGGAAGGAATCCAAGAAAAAATCTACGAAGGAACACCAGGATGAATGTCAGAATGAATTTCTGGAGAGATTTCAGAACATCTTTTTAGAAAAATATAAAATATAAAATCCTCAATAATTTCGTATAAAAAAAGGCGCGGACACTGTCTTCAGCCAGAGGCTGTACAGACTGAATGAAACTTAACACTAGACAAGTGACACACGGGAGATGCACCAGTGGATACGGAGAAGAAACTAACCTTACGAAAAGTTTCATCATCCGGAGCGGCAATCGAACTTTCACCCCATAGCATGGTGTGATTGGAAGCTTGGTGACCCGAATCGCACGTCTACGAGGCTCCACAAAGGAAAATCTTTAGGAATCTCAAAAGCAACTCTTAAATGAATTTCAAAAGCATGTTCTGGTCAAATCCCACAATGATTTTCCTAATTAATTCCGATTCCTGGTGGATTTTCTGAAAGAATCACCAAAGAAATTCTAGAAGGAATTTTAAGAGAGACATCTAGGTAAATGCGAGAACAGATTCCTGAAGAAGTCAGATAACCAAACGGAATGGTATGAGATAACCTAGATGGAGGAACTCCAGAAGGAAGTTCGTGGAGAAACCTGGAGATGTTCCAAGTGTTAGCAAGGAAGAATCGTAGGGATTTCCTAAAAATACCCAGAAGAGACCATAAAGAATCCTAGGAAGAATCTGTGAACGAATCCCAGAACGAATTTCAGAATATATTCGTGAAGGAATGCCTTCCGGACGAAAGAAAACTAATGCTTCTGTGTTAAGTTATCGAAATCACGTTCTGAGAGATTGATCATTCCAGTAAGTGTCTTTCTTGAAAGCGTCAATTTTGAAACTGAAGTGCGTCACTATCTCTTGCGTTCAACTAAAATAGACACATAATATAAATTCAAGTCTCTGAAAATCCATTCTCAGTTGCACCAAAAATAAGGTAAAAATCTCTTGTCGGCGTCAGTTATAAAACTGTGCAACTAATGCCGTTTTTCTTTTTCAACCTGGGTTGGAACTGGATTGGCGGAAAATGTGTAAACAAACAACGTCAACCAAACTTTAATACAAGCGAAACTGAAATCGGGTTGGGGTTGAAACTGTGATCTCATTCAGTTCCAACCCAGGTTGGAACTGGATCAAAAAGAAGAACGGCATAAGATGTGCTAAAAGCAGTCAAAAATAATTAATAATAGTCGCAATTGCAATCAAACGATCAGATATTCTCCTTCATCCGACGTTTCGATGTTTATTACATCTTCTTCAGGGAATTGTAAATGTGCTTTCGTTCTGAAAAGCTTTGTGAAAGCATAATCCGTCTAAAACAATATTAAAAAAAAAAACGTTGGGATCCACTTCTAGAACACTAATAATATTCGCAGAATTCGGTTCGCGCTTCTAACAACACTACCAACGGCCAATTTGTTTAAGCACTTCTAATTCCCTCAAGAAGATGTGATAAACATCGAAACGTCGGATGAAGGAGAATATCTGATCGTTTGATTGCAATTGTGACTGCCAAGCCGAAAATCGTCCCAGGTTTCTGCATGATAACTTACCTGTAAAATCGAACCATTCCATTTTTTTAGCTTTCCTTCGATATACACGGTTATTTCGTCTGTGACTTGCAGACTCCTGCAGTGTCGAATCCTAAATACTAATAAGTGATTTTATAAGAATAAATGAATAATATATACTAATAAATGTTTTTCTTTTCCTTTCAGGTATGATATTTTTAAAACTGTTACAAAAGCATTATAAAACCTAGCTCAGGTAAGCTTTATTGCATGTTTTGTTTTTTTTTGTTGCTCATCTGGCATACGGAATGAGTTCTGCATTGCAGTTGAAATGAAACTGATAATAAAAATAATGTTTTTGCTCGTGTTTTTGCCAATGGACATTCGACTCATCAAATTTACGGGCGAACGAGCTTGGTGGTCTAGTGGCTACCGTATCTAATTTAAATTTTGATGGTCCTGGGTTCAATCCCTGACTCGTCCTTTTCCTCCTACTTTGTATCTTTCCATCTACTTTCTCTATACTCTCTGCTTTACATATACATCTCAAGCATAGACGTACGTTCATACCCATCGCTTGAAACAGATTGGAAAAAAGCCGTTTCCCTTCCTTCCAACTTTCACAGCATAGTGTAAATCTGTCCAATAACGCCTACTCGTTATGCAACCAAGCGAACTGTTTCGCTTCACAAAATCTATCACTTTGCGCCTGGCATACACGCACCAATGCGTGAACCCCTATGCCAAAAATAAACATTTTTTAACAGCACTTCGGCATCCGCATGAACTTGTGTAGATGCAGTGAATCCCACGGTCTGTTGGCAACAAGCGACTGCAATCATCACTTCCTTCCGCATCCCCACATTGACCTGCAACCAGTCGTAGCAGGCATCATTCTTTTCTAAAAATAGAAGATCATCACGTCACACACTGATGATGCCTGTTCGTCCAAAGCAGCTAATTCATTGGTTCCTTGTGTGAGTGTAGCTGGTCTGGCGAAACTGGTGTAGCAAACTAAGACTGGTCGATCAATTTTCATTTTTTTCTAAATATTTAAAATTTTTCATCTTTTAGTGTGAGTGTATTATCAAAATTTTAAGTCCGATCGATCATTGTAAAGTTTAGTTTAGTTTATTTATTTCGTCAAACTGTATAGACTAAATATATAGGGTAACAGATATTGATACTAAAATGATGTATTAGTAAAAAAAACTGGTATAATTAAGGGCAGCATACTGTTGCTAGCATGATGCAATATTTTTGAGTCTGACTTACACGGAGAAAGCAAAGTACCCAAATATAAGTTTATTTCACCCAACTTCGGGGTTGCGTGCGGGAACCCATATTTGAGTTCGTGGAAGCGATGTTGAAGTGGGTTTTTTACATTTGATCCCGTGCGGCAAAGTACCTACCGGCTAAGTTTTTTTCACCCAATTGCTAGTTCAAAATACTGAAATTTGAGTTCAATGCTGTTTACTCAATTTTGGCTTCCCGCACCGAACTGACAAAGTTGAGTTGATTTGCTCTTCGCTCTCTGCCAACAACAAAGAGAGTGGATGAGAGAGAAGACAAAAAAGAACTCAAAAGTGAGTTTAAAAATACTCAAATTTAGGTACTTGAGTTTCTCCATGTACATCTGGTGTTATTTGAACGTCTGGCACAAAAATACTCTATGCCTAAGAAAGTCAAGGAAATTTCCATAACGAAAATAACGCTTGGGAGTGGAGCCCGTTACACTTAATATGGTCGACATGCTGAAGACCCACGACTTTATAATTGCGGCTGTATTAACACAGAAGAGATTTTAACTACTTTGAATTAGTAATGCACAACGCAAGTCACGTTCTCCACAAAGGATAATTAATATCCAGCATTTCGCGAAGTATGTATAAACAAAAAATGATCAACCCCAACACGTCGCGCCCTTGTGACACACAAGACAAATACAGGTCGCTTGGTGCCGCAGGGTTACCTCTTCTCTCATATGTGTCTTGTTGAACTTTCTTCTGTCCCCAAAGCTTGCCAACCCAACACCATTGTAGGTATCCCCGCATCTACTATAAGGCTTAACCATTTCTAACGTGGCTGTATCATAAACATTCCACTACGTTCATCACCACCAACTAGACCCTAGACGGTGAGCACGATGGCGACGACAACGGTTACGATGGGTTAGAAAGCTAGAACGCTCTGCTTGATATGGTAGTTCAGATTCAGAAGCACCATAAAGCAGACACTGGCTATAGGTGCACCTATATAGATACCTTCCACTATGGTCCTCCTGGATGGGGACAGGTCGGTTGCAGCAGCCACCGCCACTACCGTTGTCGTCGGGTGATGCAAATTGCGCTTCGTCATCTTCAGACTATTATTGTGCTGCTGCTGCTGCTACTGGAAGTGGAGGCAGCGCGTCTTTTGAGAGTAGGTATGGCAGTAGCAGCACAACCACTCTCGATGCAATGAAGCGGCCAAGCACAGAGAAGCTCAGGCGAAAAAAGCAGGACGAAAACAATCGCAGCATCATTTGCTGGTTTCCCCAAGATAGGGCAGCGTGAGGTGAAATGCACCAGAGGTTCCTCTAAAAATTCCTGCATTAATTTCTCTTGATTTTCTATGACTACCTAAACGCAACTTAGTTTGAAGTGTGGCCGATGCTTTGTTACGAGTGCAGATCTGGAGGCCTTAACTATGCAATCGCTGATGTACTGGAAATTTATCTCCCACGAATTGCATTACATGTATGAACTGAATGGGATAAAATCAGATATTCGTGGACTTTTAAAGATGAGTCTTTACAAATGTAAACCGAATATCTCAGCTTCAGAATGGTTTGGACGATCTGGAACAACTCTAACTTACTACTAAGTAAGTTTAGGGTGTGCACGATGGTTCGTTACGAGTGTAGATCTAAAGGCCTTTAACAAATAATATTTTACGTTACCTCAGATATCCCTGACGCTCTGGAAAACTTTCTCCCACAACTTGTATTGCATGTATGACTCAAATGGGTAAATTCTGATATTTGTGTACATCTATTGATAGACCATTCCAAATTTAAACCATATATCTCAACTTCAGAATAGGTTTGATGATAAGATGTATAAAGTATCATATGATTCAACTGATCTTCTATGGCTACCAAAACGCGCTATTTTTTTTTTATAGAATGAGAAAATCTGTTGGTTGGCAACACCTTAGAAAAACCTCATTCTGCCACTACCTTACCTTGCCTCCGCGGTACGCCCGTTAGGGTTGACTTCGTAGAGGGGGGGGACGTTCTCACATGCTCGATCTCTGCTCCGCGAAGCGGACATTCGAAGAGCACAATTCCGCCGTCTCCGCCCTATATGCACACTCCGGTCATGAGGGTGAATCTACATGCCCGAACCTGTGCAAGTACCACCTAAAGCACCCATGGCCCGACAGGAATTGTGTCAGGTGAAAGTTCACTTCGCCAAGGGGGTCCACCGGGACACGCTCGGCATGAGCCTGTGTGTCCACCTACCCTTGGTCGAAGAGTCCCAGACTCTCTGCCATTTCACCATGGACGAAGCTCTGGCGTTTCGTCGCGTACCTCTTGTACCTCTTTCTTCGTAGCACTCAACATCCTCGGCCAGCACAAGTGCTATCGGCATCATGCCCACTAGCACGCATACCGTGTCTTTCGAGACGGTCCGGTATGCACTGGCCACCCTAAGGCACATTAGCCTGTGTGTGCTTTCAAAGCTGTCTACATTCCTCTTCACTTTGAGCGCGTTCAACCATGCGGCGATACCATACCGTAGTATGGACACCGCTACTGATGCGAGCAGCTTTCGCTTACTCGAGACAACTGCCGAACTGTTTGATATCATCCTAGATAATGCCGTAACCGCCACGCTCGCCCTCTTACAAGCATACTCGACATGACTACTGAAGTTCAACTTGTCGTTGACCACGACTCCAAGATGCTTCAGTGAGCGCTTGGACTCGATCGAGCACCCGCCCATGGCGACCACTGCCTGTTGTGCAGACTTGCGGTTGTTCACCACCACCACCTCAGTCTTGTTGTGTGCGAGTGTCAGTTGCCTCGACCTCATCCAGCCTTCCACTATGTCTATCGCATGCGCTGCCGTCAATTCCACCTCTTCAACCGACTCACCGCATACCACCAGGTTAATGTCGTCAGCAAAGCCAACCAACTTTATTGCCGGTGGAAGTGCTAGCCTCAATACGCCGTAGTATGCGCGTTCTGCAGTACCGGGTCCAAGATTGATCCTTGCGGTACACCCGCGGGGACACTGTACTTTTTTTGGCCTTCTTCGGTGTCGTAAATCAGCACCCTGTTCTGGAAGTAGCTTCCCAGAATACGCCTCAGGCTAGCCGGGACTCCTAAGCGAGATATGACTCTATGGCCGCCCAGCTAACACTAATAAAGGCGTTTCTAACGTCTAGCGTGACGATCGCGCAGTACCGTATGCCTCTCCTCTTTTTCTGCAGCGCAACTTCGGCCATTCCAGTCACTGACCTAATCCACTGTTGATCTACCTTTGCGAAACCCAAACTGGCTGTCTGATTGCACCGCGTTGTCCGTCCTCTCGGTGTAGACCAATAACCTCGACAGAATGATCCGCTCTAGGAGTTTCCCGGCCGTGTCTCGTAGGCAAATTGGCCTATATGCCGATGGGTCGCCTGGTGGCTTCCCGTACTTGGGCAATAGAACCAATTTTTGCTTTTTCCACCTATCCGGAAACTTGCCTCTATCCAGGCATCTCTGCATAGTCAATCTGACCATGTCAGGGCTAGTTTCGATGGCCGCTTTGATAGCCACCGTCAGCATCACGGGAGAGCGTTCCGGTGGTGCAGATGTGCCTTTCGTTTTGCACATGACTACCCGGTCGGTAGGCATCTCCCAAGGGGGTTGTGTTGGCCGTCTGACAGAGATCATTGAAGCACGCCCGCTTACGCGCCTTGATCTTATTGTTCTGTGCCAATTTTGCCACTCTGTATGCCACCTCTCGCTCCGCTCTCAAATCATCGGTCCGGGCTCTTTGCATCCTTCTCCTTGCCCTACGGCAAGATGCCAGGAGCTCCGCGATTTTTTGACACCACCAGTATACTGGTCTTCGTCCATTCCTGGGTATGGACCGTCTCGGCATAGCCGCGGCGCTCGTCTCAGGGCACCAACTGGACCGTCGCTAGACAGGTAGTCAGTGTTCTGCTCCATGAGCAGTCACTCCCCAAATGCCGGCTTATCGAAACTCGAGGTTAGCCATCCTCGGTGAGTGTCGGTTATCCTCGACTGCTGCCGTCTACTGCCATATTCGATACTGTATCGAATCGCCAGGTGATTACTATGCGTGTACCCGTTGTCAACTCTCCAGTCTAAGCTAGGGTTAAGACCCGGGCTCCAGAAGGTCACATCAATGATGGACTCTGCACTGTTCCTGCTATATATGCTTGTACTGCCGACATTCGCAACCTCAACGATTAATCCCACCATAGCCTCGAGTGGAGCCCAACCTCTCTCGTTCGTAGAGCGACTGCCCCACTCGACCAACCACGCTTTAAAGTCCCCACCGATGACCATGGGACTCAGTCCTACTAGTGCGCTTGCCAGTGAGTCTAGCATGGACGTGAACTGGTCTATTGGCCACCTGGGTGGGGCATAGCAACTGCAGTAGTCGACCCCGTGGATATTCGCAATTGCAAAGCCCTCACACGTCGTGGAGATTATCTCCAGATCTACAGATCGCCGCTTTCTTAGCCTACTTATCCGCTACCCAGCTCCCGTTATTGAGGGGGTTGCGATATGGCAATCGCCCAACCTACATAGTATCTGCTAGAGAGGAAGTGTTAGGCATAACGCTTTGCTCTAGCAGAATTAGTCACTGTCGTAATCCTCAAATGACTCTTTCCGAGAGTCGCCCTGGGAATCCGGGTGTCTTTTCACTTTTGAGCGATCGGAGTTCATCTTTCGCTTCCTCGATTTTCACAAACGCACACAAAGTTTCGAGAGTACAGTCGCGTTTGTGGAAATCGAGGAAGCGAAAGATGGACTCCGATCGCTCGAAAGTGAAAAGACACCCGGATTCCCAGGGCGACTCTCGGAAAGAGTCATTTGAGGATTACGACAGTCACGAGCTGACCAATTGGCATGTGTCAGATGAAGAATCTTTATCTGACCATCGCTACATCTTGTTTGAACTTGTGAATGTTACTTCGCATACTTTGCGTTTCAGGAACCCCCGGTCAACCAACTGGGATCGCTTTTCCGATTTGGTTGCAGCCAAATTTCATGGAAAATCACCATCAATTGACACTCCAAGTGATTTAGATGATGCCGTTGATACTACAACGGCCTTCATCATGGAAGCTTTTGAAGAAGCTTGCCCTCTACGGTCTGTGAAGACCACAAGAGAAACCCTTTGGTGGAACTCTGATCTGGCGAAGCTCAGGAAACAATGTAGAAAGAGTAGGAACAGACGACGTTCGGCTGGGTCGGAGGCTTTTAGGTCGGCTCGCAAGGCCTACCAGAAAGCTCTTCGGGCTGCTGAACGATCCGGCTGGAAAAACCTTTGTACAAATGTTTCCAGTCTGAGTGAAGCCAGTCGATTGAACAAAATCCTTGCGAAATCTAAGGATTTTCAAGTGAACGAACTTCGTTTGCCAAGTGGTGATTTCACTTCCTCTGATGAGGAAGTTTTGGAATGTTTATTCAGTACACACTTCCTCGGATGTGTAGATATTACATCTTCGGATGAACCTGAAGTCTTTTCTTGTAGTTATGATTCTTTAGCTTCAACTCGGAGTATCATAACTTTAGAATCGATTGAATGGGTACTTAATAGCTTTGTTCCTTTCAAATCTCCTGGGGCAGATGGAATTTATCCTATTTCGCATCGCTCAGAAGCAACCCTGCTTGGGTGTTTTCTTAGATATTGAGGGTGCCTTTGACAACGTGCCTTTCGATGCCATATTGGAAGCCGCACGGGGTCATGGTATATCTCCAATGATTCCCAATTGGATTCACCAAATGCTCAAAAACCGACATCTCTTCGCGACATTGCGTCAAGCGGCGATTAGGAAATTGAGTGTTTGTGGATGCCCCCAAGGGGGAGTCTTATCACCACTTTTGTGGAATCTCGTAGCAGATATGCTATTGAGGCAACTCAATAATAGCGGTTTTCCTACTTATGGTTTTGCCGACGACTACCTAACATTGTTAGTCGGTATGTGCATCAGCACCCTTTTTGACCTGATGCAAAACGCTCTTCAGGTAGCTGAGGGTTGGTGTCGCCAATATGGCCTTTCGGTAAATCCGAGTAAAACATCTATTGTTCTTTTCACGGAAAAGCGAAACCGTAATGGAGTTCGACCTTTACGTCTCTTTGATTCTGAAATCAATGTGACTGAACAGGTAAAGTACGTTGGAGTCATTCTTGATTCCAAGCTTTCCCGGACACCTCATGTTGAGTTTAGAATCAAGAAAGCTTGTATGGCCTTCGGGCAATGCCGGCGAACCTTTGGTACAACTTGAGGTCTTAAACCCAAGTATATCAAATGGATCTACACAACTGTTGTTCGTCCAATATTGGCTTATGGATGTCTTGTGTGGTGGCAAAAGAGCGAAGTGAGAACGGTCCAATCCAAATTAGGCCATCTCCTGGCGATGTCTGGAGCGTTCTCTTCAACTCCTACGGCAGCGCTCGAAGTTTCTTTTTGACGTTGCCCCACTACACATTCATCTCAAACAAGAAGTACTTTCTCGCACTTACCGTCTATGGGTACTCGGTTTACTAGAGGAAACTCCTGTGAACCGCAGTTCAACAAACACCTCGTTGTTTCCACTTTTGGTGAATTGGGACAAAGTTGTCCTTGCTCCAAGTGATCTTACAATTGCTTGTAATTTTCCATATAGGACATTTTCCACGAAATTTCCTTCCCGGGAAGAGTGGACATCTGGTTATCTGGAGAGAAGTATTTCAGACGGCATCGTATGTTACACTGATGGTTCCCTTCTCGAAGGTCGAGCAGGTGCTGGTGTTTATTCTCGTGAGCTAAGGTTGTATCAGTCTTACTCACTTGGTAGACACTGCACCGTTTTTCAGGCTGAAATCTTTGCTCTTATGTGCGGAGTGCAATCAGCATTTCAGCAGCACGTAATGCTCAAAGTAATTATACTTCTGTTCAGATAGCCAGGCTGCTATTTAAGCACTTAAATTTAGAACAATTAGCTTTTTGACATGCTCGTATAAAACCAGGATAAAACATGAATAAACCTTCAAGGCATGCTGATTGTTACTTGGGATTGCTTCGGCCAACTCCAGGTCGAAGATAGTTATCGCTTGTCGATCTCAAATTGAGGAGCTGAATTCAGCAAACGCTGTTCACCTTGTATGGGTACCTGGCCATTCTTCCATCGCTGGAAATGAATTGGCTGATGAGTTATCTCGCACTGGAGCATCACATGACTTCATTGGCCCTGAGCCAGCTATCCCGGTATCCAAGTGTTGGGTAAAGCTTCAGAATGACACCTGGGCTGCTACTCAGCACAAACAATACTGGAAAAGTTAGGTGTCATGTCGTCAAACAAAATTGTATTGTACTGAGCCATCTCCAGGGGTGGGAATAGTAGTTTACGCAACAAGGTGCAGAATAACGGTTTTTACAGCACGAGTCGTACATTTATCCAACGAGGCTTGCCGAGTTGGATAATTACGACGAGTGCTGGAAAAATCGAGTTCTGCACCGAGTTGCGTACAACGTTTTTTGCAATTTCATAAATTACGCTTGAGAATAGTTTTCAACAAAACCTTTTCATCAAACTGTACACTGATGTTCACAGCCAATGTTTAAGAAAATCTGATCATAATAGGTTATACTGTGCATTAGTCGCTAGTTTTCAAAACTGCGTCCAGAAAGCATCAAGAAGTTGACCAAAACTGAAAACAGTGCTGTAATGGTTCATTACGCAACGCAAATCAGTGCTGTAATGAACCATTACAGCACTGTTAATTTGGTGTGGGAAAGTCGGCCTTTTCCTGTCAGATTTGCGTGAGGTAAAACAGCCTATTACGATGAGAAATTGCAAAAAGTATCTAACAAATCTGTTAAAGCAGAATTGCTGCATGCTGGTCAAAGCATTGACTGGCCGCTGTCGACTCAGTTATCACATGGTGAATATTCAGCAAGCTGATTAATTTGCCTGTGATAGCTGTGAATCCGATTATGAAAGTTCGTATCATTTAATATGTAACTGTCCAGTTTTTGCGCAATTGCGTTTCCGAGTACTCGGAAAACACTTATTAAGTGAAACTGACTCCAGAGACCTGAATATTCAGGACGTTCTTTTATCTTGACCCGCTGTGGTAAAGAGCTATAGGCTCTCTTTACGCTTTATGCGTTATCACAGTGCCCTTTTCAGGGCGCTGTTTGAACCCATTGTAATACGCTTATGCGCTATTACAGTGTCCTTTTCAGGACGCTATGTGAACCCATTGTAGTACGCTTTTGCGTATATGACGATCCTATTTTCTTACCTGTCCTTTCCCCTGTCCTATCCTTTTTCCTTCCCTTCTCCGTTAGGTAAATGATGAATAGGCTCGTGTTCATGGCGCTGGCACAAATTTCCCAAATGGAGGAGAACGTGCCTCTGGAGCCGCTTCGAGCGCTTACGAGCAGGCTTCGTACCAAAACGCATTATACTAAGTTTGAAATGTATCCGATGCATTGTTACGGGTGTAGATATACAGGCCTTAACTCCAGAATGATTTGGATGGCCTAAGCAATCATCATTGATGTGGAATCAATCTCGCATTCTCTTATTTACAAGTATGGACCTAATGAAATTAGTTCTGACATGAATACATACATTCGTTTAATATCCCATTACAGGTAAAAGTAAAGGTAAAGGCCTTACAATCAGAACTTCAAAGTGTTTTATGTTGCCTACAACATCACCAGGTCATGACCACCATCATTTCATGTTTTAAAATATATCTTTGAATGTATTGAATGAAGTTCAAGAGATTTAAAAAGAAAACGCAATTATTTGTATTCAGTAGACTAAGTTCAAAACTTCTGGATGTTTCGGATAACCTGGAGATATATGTTACAGCTGTAAAAGAACATAAACCATTTCTACCTAACAGGTAACGGATATCATCCACACAAGGAGTTTTCAGTAATTTTCATGTGTATTTACATAGAATGTATTCAAATGTATTTACATAGAAATATTACCCGAAATCGAGTGAAAAACAAGAGGTGTACACTACATTTGCAGCTATATTTCCGAAATGTTTTATCTTAACATGACCTCCATATATGCATATGATAAAACAGCCAATCTTTTAGATAAAACCGTTTTGATTTTGATAATCCACCTACTAGGTCAAAAGGTATGAGTAAAAGTACGAAAAGAAGTTGTCCACATCCTCTAAGGGTTAAGAAGAATTCGTGGAGCTGTTTTCAAAAAATAAACTTATTTTCCTAATACTTTAGTAGCTCGTTTAGTAGCAACTTCTCCTATTAGGACGTCTATCTCCCCAATTGAAGTTACGGTTAACGTACGCTCAAGTCCCACATTCTAAGTCTTTGCAATGGGAAGCGGTTCGTTATTTCTAAGCTTCGTCATCATACATCGTCGTTCGAGTTGATGGGGGGAAAAGACCTGATTGGGTCCTGGCGGCAGCGATGGGGGTGGGCACCAGTGAGATGGTAAGGAACAATCTCCGGAGAAAAGTGGCTTGCGGTGAAGCTGCTGCACTCACAGTGCAGTGCATGCAGCAGTATGTGCATTTGATGGCAGCCTGAACGAGTGCACACTGGAAAACAGCTTGATTTTGCTTTGGCAAATGGGACCCTCCTTTTCGCTCTCCACACACATCTATGAATGTGCTTGATTCAACCGGTATTGCTTCATTTTTGTTCCAGCAGCAACGGAAAAAAGCATGATGATAAAACGATGACAACGCAGCACACAGCAGTTGTAGTGTGTGACACAGGAAAGCTGAAAGAAAGCGGGAAAATGAACTCAAGAATTTGTTTGTACAAACAACCCGAGCAGAGGGGCATACCTTACAAATACCATGCAAAGAGCAACCTGTGCTCTAATACCTCAAGTTGGTATTGCTATATTATTCTACGCAATGGTATGAGAACACCACAATAACAATAGGAGGTATTTGAGCAAAGTTAGGTATTGATGTGGTATTGTTGGTTTAGCTGGGAAAAAATCTGAATGACAAGATATGTTATTACATCATAGAGCCATCGAAAAATGTTCAATTTAATAGCAAGACATGTTATTACTTTGTTATTTCATACCTTCTGGAGAACAAATAGAGCACTTGAAATTTATGGTATGCATTCATTATTGAAATTACAAGACTTGTTATTTTTCAGGTGTTATTTATACAAAATTATGGTATTCATTTTTGTTATTTTGCCTCTTATGTCCACCTAATGAAGGGTATATCGAGGTATAATGTTATTGAAGATAAATACCTCGATATGTTATGTTGTTGCTATTCTTTTCTGCTCGGGAAGCTCTTTTGTTTTGCCAACATTGTTACAAAGGACCACGTTGGATTGGAGAAGGAGATTTTTTTTTCTCTTGTTGTGTCTTCGAGTCAGATAGGAGGAGAGCTCTTTAATTTGACGTGGGTCATCCATGCGATTCATGGGAGTTGGTAGATGGAACGGAGCGATTCGCTTAAATTGTGTATAACGTAACGGTCATTAATCAACCAAATTTGACCATTTCTGGGAGGCTGCGGGACAATTGGTCTGCCCGCAAGAGGATGACTCGGACATTGGTGCAAAAAATAAGCGGGTTTGATATAACTGCCACAGCCTCCGTGGATAATGTGTGTTTTTGCAGGTTCGCAACAAATTCCGCCATGCGAAACGTGTAAAATGAAATAAGATAAAATTAAAAGTAAAATGATTAAAGATAAAAGGTAAAACATTGAAGTTATAAGGTGGACCATAGAAGTGAAAAAACAAAAAAAAAGAAGATAAAAAGTAACCAGAGAAAAATTAGTAGAATAAAAGTGGAAAGAGGTAAGAAAAAATAGACAAGAAAGGAAATATCACATAGAATAGAAAAGAATTAAAAATAAAAAAAAAAGGAAATTTAAGCTATACATTTTTGAAGCGGAAGTTGAATACCACATTCGGAAATAAGACATTCTTCTCAAATATACCAATATTTACAATCAGATTGTAAACGTGCAAATGAAACGACATGGACGTCTTCGCCCAAGCATCCGTAGAATCACTTCCCCATGGGTGGCACCCAGTCATGCAGCAGTGCTACTCTAGTGACCCGAGATCACCACACCTACTCCCCTGAAATTCCCGCTGTGCGACAGCTTCCTAAATGTTGCCACTTTGTACGTGACTCATCATATCAGGGAAGAAATCATCGTCGTCGCGATGAGTGTACGTGCTGTCACATGTATGAACCGTACAGTTCACAGCTGGTCCGAACCAAGCTAGAAGATACTATCTTTGGTCATACGTGTAGGAAAAAAGCGAACCGCAGGTCACACACGTCTCCGCATGTAACGTGCCTGTCTCGTCCGAGGCGTGGGAGGAGCAATGTGACCCAGTGAGCCATAAAGAATTATTTGAACGTGATAATGGATGCTGGGGGTAATTATTTTTTCGCTCTGCAATGCCGTTGGTTAATTCCAGCATAAAATGTAACAATTTTCGTTCCTGCTCAAGAGGCGGAATGAGAATGCAAAATGAGAGCGGAAACAGTTTCACAACAATTTCTTGTGTGTGGTTTTTCTTCTCTGAGGCTATTTCAATGATTACATTTGCTGGGGGATGATACTGCAGATAGTGAATGAGATAAATTACTACACGTAGGTAAAACCTTCTGCTCGTTCTGATTTACTTACTGTTTGTCCGGCAACATGATTCCTACCTCGCCTCGTTTAAGTTGCTATCAGTTAGGTTCAGTTCAGTTTTACCGAAGGCTTTCTAGTTTTGTGGGAAACCGTACCGGTTTCCATCATCATCATATCTGTGTTCTCATACATATTCCATTGCTCTTTGGCCATTGAATTTTCTCGGTATGTATCCTCGAGGTGCACAACCATTCAGGAGGAGAGCTGTAACTACGGACGGACCAACATTGGACGAATGCATGCGTAAAGAACTTGTTACTACAGATCATCCTTCCTGGCATTGCATAACCTCAACGCTGGGCAAAGCCGTAGCCCTAGCAGTCGAATGGATGACGAGAAATAATTTATTCCATTTTCGTCATGCACTCGGTCAGTCCGAAGAAAACTTTTCTGTTCCGTGTGATTTTGATAGGAGAGAGTGCTTATTGAAGCACTCCTTTATAGGAAGCTTGTTCAATTTTCTATTAAAGCATCACTTTTTTTTACATTTTAAAATTAGCCATCTATTTTTCACCAAATTGTTTCACAGAGTTCACTAGATCTTCTTCTTTTTCTTGGCGTAACGTCCTCACTGGGACAAAGCCTGCTTCTCAGCTTAGTGTTCCATGAGCACTTCCACAGTTATTAACTGAGAGCTTCCTCTGCCAATGACCATTTTGCATGTGTATATCGTGTGGCAGGCACGAAAATACTCTATGCCCAAGGAAGTCAAGAAAATTTCCTTTACGAAAAGAAGTTCACTAGATATTTAATTTGAAACTCTTATTACAGCTTTAGCTGAACATCTTCTTCTACGATATCAAAAGACTCTTTCAAATGTTCTGTTTGAAAGTTACCAGTCCCATACAACTATGTTCAGTGAAGCAATGAGTTGATTAACTGTTTCAGATATTCAATAACTCCTTTAAAAGTAGGTCATCGAATCTACAGGTGTTACTAGGGATCTCTCGCTGTATTAAGGTTTGTTCTCTCTCCAATAAATCCTCTGTGAGACGCCTTAATTGAAATGCCTCAGAAAACCCCTTTACTGAAACCTTATGAAATCCTTTCAATCCATTTAAAACTTTTCAAAGTGCTTTGAAACGCATTGAAAACGCATTGACTCTTAGAAAACCCTTAAAAACCCCGTAGGTTTCTCTTAAACTATACTGTAGCGCTGTGAATCCTCTGGAATCCTCTCGAAACACTTTGAATTTCCCTGGAACGACTCGCAACACTTTGAAACCTCTTAAAAACCACCTGATACTCCAGCAGATTTCCTCTAAATACTAGTGAAGCCCCCTAAACTCCCTAGAAAGCTCTCGAAACTTATTCAAATACCCTAAAACACCTTGTAGCGCTTTGAACTTCTCTATACCCGTTCCAAGAACAGGTCGAACATGTGGACGAGGCGCCTCTGCTATGAAGTTCTCATGAGAGCTTCCGAAGTCTCCTGAGATCACATTTGCTCGAAAGTTTGTTTAAGATATCAAAAATATATTTGGTCGAATCAGAGATAAGCCAGCCTAGGACTGCAAATCTCTTTAACCCTTGAGCGCGCGCGCTGTTGTAAAAAGTACAACACTACCAAAAAACCTCGCTTTTCGTAAACAGAGCGAGCGCGGTGCAGTTTCGGTTGCTTGATGGCGCGCGTCCTGGAAGGTTAATATAGATAATAATAAAAATATTATTCGGTCGAATGGACATGCAGTCGAAAAGCAATTTCAGCGAGCTCAGGTTGTATTACCATTGAAGTTTCGCTTACTGTAATAGCATGTTTCCTAGTAAAATACGCATGAAAGTTGAAATTGACATTGGCGTTGCTAGAAGGAGTACCTAGGGGGGCAGATAATTGGGAAAGAATTCCTGTATGACTTCTTGGAGAATTTTCTGACTCCTGTATTCCTCTAAAATTATCCAATACAAATCGCTGGAAGAATTCCTCTAAAAGTTTTTCATGTAATTCAATAAATCTTCAGATAATTCTGCAACAATCATTGGGTGAATCCCTGGAAAAGATGATGAAGGGATTTCTGAAATTTCTGACCGAGTCCCTGAATATATTTTTTGAAAAGATCCAGAGAAGAATTTCTGATGGAATCATGGCAGGAATATCTGGAGCAATACCAGAAAGAACTCCTGGAGCAATCCCGAAGGAATTCCTGGAGAAGTCCATAGATGAATTCCTACAGGTACCGTCGTTGGGGGTGAGAATGGGCCAAAAAAGGATACTCAAAGATTGTTTGTTAAATAACAAATGCAGTTGAAGTCAGAATAACTTTTTATTTGGTATGTATACTCTTCTATATTCAGTGTATATAGCGCTTACAAGTTATGCAACCGAAGCGTGCTGTGCCGCTTGACCTTATTCACCTTATTCACCACACAATCTATCACCTTACGAACACTATAAAAAAAACCCTTTCCATGAATCGCATCACCGACCCAACGGTGACTCCCAGATCTCCCATCCTTTCCGTCTAACAATACTCCAGTGCTCTCGGTCTCTAGTAACAACAACACTCTAACATTCCTTTCCCTTCCCAACTGACTATAAGGACGTGGCCGGCGCCGTTATTGATCCAAAATGTATGAGTTGCTTAAATTGCACTTTGAGGATAAGTGGAGTGTCCCAGCCCTTATTCATTTGGATCTCAGATCAATCACGGAGGAGCAACCATTGATATGTATAGTCAGATTTGATCGTTTTGATCGTTGATCGGTATGTATACTATTCTATGTGGTAATGATAGTTTAGCAAGAAAGTATCACATTATATGAATTGTCTACTAAACTACAAATGGGGGTGAGAATGGGTCAAAGTATTCGAAGTCGCCTATCTAAGAATACAAGTTAAATTTATTGATCATATCTAGTAAACCTACTTAAAATACAATGTAACCATGACGAATAAAAACTGAGGTGATTTTAAAAGATGATTAATCCACCTAAAATGGCAAATACAATCGAAAAAATGGTTGAAACTTGATAAAATAAAGTTTTTATGTTGTATCGCCATTTTTAGCCACCATAATCATCCTCATTTAAAATTTCAACCTCCATGAGAGGAGGGGGGATTACAATGAGGGAGAGGCGCATTAATAGATTTATTGAAAAAAAAAACATGATATTTTTCGACGTTTGTTCGTCTTCCGAAATTTTGTCATGTTACCGGTTGTATGGCCCGGTATTTCCTGGATGCCACTACCGCCTGGTAGTTTCACGATATTTCCTTAAAATTGAAAAAATGAGTCGAGAAGAAAAACGCTATCAAGTATATTTTGGGAGCTTACGATATTACAGTACACTAAAAATTAGCTGATGATCAGAGGAGCTGTCCAAACTCATGGGTTTATTGTTATAAATGATTTTAGGCACTAAACGTATGAACACACTCGCTTGACACTTCTTCGACATATTTTCGAAAAAAGCGTGCTTTTATGAAGATACGGTAAACATGGCACCACTTTAACGTCAAATGGGGACTGGATAACAAGTTGAATTTTTAGTTAAGGTTATGTGCACTCGATAACTTGCTTGACCCAATCTCACCCCCATTCTTAATATTTAGACATAGGGTCGAAAATATTGAATTTTTAAATAAAAAGTGTATTGACAGTCCGCTTTTTTCGTTGCATCAACCAGGTAATACCTAGAGCTAATCACATATAAGAAAATTTATGGTTAGGTACTTGTGCGAAACATTACGAAGGAGACATTTTTTCAGAGTGATTTACTAGTAGTTTCATCATATAAGTTTAGCCACAAATTTAGCAAAAAAAACGATTATTGCTAAACATTCTGCATCATGATGTGTAAAAACATCTTCTCTTTGAAATAATATAAAGTTTTCAATATAAATTAGCGATAGTTGTTGAACTATTTCAAATTTTATGTTTCTCCGTTTTGACCCAATCTCACCCCCCAGACCCATTGTCACCCCCATCGACGGTATACCTGGAGTCATCTCTGTAGGAATTTCTGAAAGTATACCTGGAGAAATCTCTGGATGAATTCCTGAAGGAATCCTCTGAGCAAATATGGGAGGAATGCTTTGAGAAATTTCTGAAGAAATCGCGTGAAGAATCCCGGAAGGAATTCGTAGACAAATTTCTATAGGAATCCTCGGAGGAATATTTAGCCAAATTTCTAGATGAATTCTTAAGGAAAATCCCTGGAGGAATTCCTGGAAAAACCCTAAATCAATTCCTAGAGGAAATCCTGAAGTAGCTTCTGACAAATTCCTGATGGAATCCCTGGAGAAATTCCTGGCGGAATACCTGGAGGTATTCCTGGAGAAACCGCTACAAGAATTCTTGAAAAAATCACTGAATGAATTTCTGATAATTGTAGGATTTCCTGGAGAAATTCCTGGACGAATGCCTGGAGTATTCCTTTGGTAAATTTATAGAGATTTCCCTGGATGAATCTGTGGAGGAATTTCTGGGGTAGTAACTGCAGAAATTCCTGCATTAATTCCTGGAGCAAATCCTGGGAGTAATCCTGGAGTATTCCTGGATTAATTTCTGAGAATTCCCTAGAGGAATTCTGGGAGCAATCCCTGGAGAAATTTCTGAAGAAATCTCTTGTGAAATTCTGCGAGGAATCCGTAGAGAAATTTATGGTGAAACTCTTGGAAGAATCCTTGGGGAATTCTTAGAAGCATCCCTCGAGGAATTTCTAGATGAATCCCTGAAGCAATTTCTGGAGGAACCTCATGAGGAATGCCTGGATGAACTTCTGGACAAACTCCTGACAGAATTCTAGGACGAATTCATGGAGAAACCCCTAAAGGAATTCTTGGGGTACTTCGGAGGAATTATCCCTGAAAAAATCCCTGAATGAAATTCAGGAGGAATCACTAAGGGAATTCTGGGAGGAATCTCTGGAGAGATTTTTGATGAAATTTCTAGAGAAATTTCTAGAGAAATTTCCAGAGGAATTTCTTGGAAAAGGTATTTCTGGTGAATTCCTGGAGAAATTCCTAGAGGATTTACTGAAGGAATTTCCGTAGGAATTCCTGGAGAAGTTCTTGGGGTGTTTCCAGGAGGTATTCTTGGTGGAATTCCTGGAGGAGTGCCTAGAGAAATGCCTGAATGAAATCCTGGAGGAATGCCTGGAGGAATACCTGGAATAACTCCAGGATCAATTCCGGGAGCCATTCCTGGGGGAATTTCAGAAGGGATCCCTGAAGGATTTCCTGATGGATTCCTGAAGAAATCTTTGAAGGAATTCCTAGAGAAATCTCAGGATTTCATGCAGGAATGCTTGGAATAATGCCTGTTTTAACTCCGGGAGGAGGATCTCCTGGAGAAATTGCCGTAACGATTTCTGATGGATTTGTTGGAGGAATTCCTGGGGTAATTTTTGCAGGAATTCCTGGGGTAATTCCTAGTGGAATTCTCAAAAGTATTCCTGAAGGAGTTCTTGAATCAAGTCCTAGAGGAACTCCTGAATGAATGCCTGGAGGAGGGAAGGAATTTCTGGAGGAAACCATTGAAGAGTTTTTGGAAGAATCCTAGGATGAACTCCAAGGATCAATTTCTGAGGATATACCAGAAGGAGTTTCTGAAGAAATTCCTGGAGCAAGTATTGAAGAAATCGCTGAAATTCTTAAGGAAATCCTGAAGGGATCCTCAAAAAAGGCAGTTCCTGAAGAAATCCCAGGAAGAATCTCGGAACCAATGCCAAGACGATTGTACGACATTTCCCCGAAAACCAGTTCCCCGAATGAAGTTTCCCCGAAAGTTTTTTCCCCGAATGTACCATTTCCCCGAAAAATGTTTCCCCGAATGTACCGTTTCCCCGAAAAGATTATTGCATATGCCATTTAACATTGACCCAATGCACAACTAGGGGCAACTAAGACGAATTACGCTTAGCCAAAGTACGTCAGACCGAAGTACGTTAAGCCGAATGGGTAAGCTGAAGTTCATATGGTAGACTGGGTCAGTAGTCCGTCTTCTTAATTTTCTACATAAACGATGTTAAAATTTGTTTTCAAAGGCCTAGAAGATGTTTTGACTTCTTGATGTTGATGTTATACTGTTACTGAAGAACTGATGATCAACCCAAGTAACATGTCGATAGGCAATTAGTCTTGTAGAGGTTTTGAAAATCGCCATAAATCTTTCTATTATTTTGGTTTTATTATGGTTCTAAGAACCTCTTCTAGTGTATTTGACTTAACAATGTTACTTGGGAAGTGATAACACTGCCAACATTCCATCTGAAAATGTCGCCACTTTTTATAACACGCAGTTGTTTTTAGTTGTAATATTGCATAGCTTATTGACGGTAGTAATTTATCAAACCACTGAATGTCCCATGTCAGATTACCCTTCTTTGAGAAGTCGGCTATTCTTTTAAGTATTGGGTTATATATGATCAAACTGGGTTTTTTTCTTGGCTTTCAACTCAATCGTAATGATGCTCGTCCGGCGTAATGATACTTTCGGCCTAACGATTGCAGCCTAACGTACTTCTGACATACTTCTGCCTAAAGATCCAGCAGCGTCTTTTCGACTAGATTGATAACCTTTCATTTAATAAAATTTTCCTTCTTTCAAACATAGGCTGTTCTTTTAAGTTGAACAGCTCAATCAATCATCAGTAATTTGTCTGCTGCTATATTTTTTTTGTGACCGACTGTTCTAGTAGGTATCTATAGGCATTATAGTAGAAATCTTCATCAAAGATTCTTCCTTCTTTCATCATATACTGTTCTTTCAAAATATTGCCGGCGGTCTTACTGTGGTGGTCTGTTCCGTAGAAATGTCAATTGGGTTGTTTAGTGAATAAAATATTTCTATTCTCTATAGCCTAATCGAGAGAGCTCATTTTTCTGAGCATAACGTGATTTTATTCGATTCTAATACCTTTGTTTTGATGGTTAAAATAACAAAACAGTTTTGATTTTCGTGGATAGAATGACAGTTCAATCGATAAAATGACAGTTCGACCCGAACATAAAATTTTCCCCATGCAAACTTTAAATGCATTTTAAAAATAGTTCCCGGACTCCAAAAACTATGAAATTTTGGATTTCGACTAATTTTTGGGTGGAGAATACGATTATGAAATAATTCGGATACCCCTAAAGAACCCAATTGTAAATGCTACTTCGATCATGATTGATCCATTGATTTACAAAAAAAAAGAGTGCTTAGCTTCAAATCTGTTTGTCAAACACATTGACTTTTGTTTTAAAGCCTGTTAATACACATTAACATTGTGCTCATAGGCTTCCTTCGCTAGCAAGAATACTTTGAGACTTAAAGTTGAAGTCATAAAGATCATGTGTTTTACAATGACAATGAACTTTAGCATATTACTACTATAATCAGGATGACTCGTTTTAAAGATATTATGTGTTTAAAGGGCGTTTTCATCGATTGAAAATTTAAACATAAATAGAAAGAATGGCCTATTAATGAAAGAAGGGAAAATTATGATAAGCGTGTTCTTAATTGAGTGCCATGTCATTTTCAATCAGTACAACAGAAAAGAACGACCCATATTTAAAAAGAAAAGCAAACCTCATTGAAACATCATGAAGAAAATTATATCTCGAAGAATTCCCATGAAAAGAGGGAATACACAATATCAATGAGATGTGAAAGTTTCAGATAATGGAATTAATCAATGATTAGAAACCAGTACTAAATATAGTATCATAAATATTTCGGGGAAACGGTGCATTCGGGGAAACGGTACATTCGGGGAAATGGTACATTCGGGGAAACGGTTCGTTCGGCGAATCGTTTTTCGGGGAAATAACTTTCGGGAAAACTTCATTCGGGGAACTGGTTTTCGGGGAAATGTCGTACAATCGCCAAGACGAACTCCTAAATGAACCTCTTGACAGTTTCTGGAAGAATTTCTGAAAAAAAATCCAGAAGGATTTTCTGAACGAATCCCAAGAAGAGTGCTCGAAGGAATTTTTAAATAAACCCGGATGTTGAAAGAATAACAGAAGGAATTCCCGGGCATTTTGTGGAATTTCTAAAGAAACCCCATGAGGAATCCCGAAAGCAATCCCAATGAGGAATTCTTTAGGGAGTCACAGGAGAGTTTTCTCAGCGAATTTCCGGAAGTATTTCTGTGTTTTTATCCCTGGATAAAAATCTGATGAAATCCATGTCTGCAGTAATTTCTAGACAAATTATTGAAGGAACAATTGGATGAACTCCTAAAGGATTTTTTGTACAAAATTTTGAGCAATTTCTGGTTTGCTGTTAGGGGTGAGTATGGCAGCATAATCGATCGTGTTCGCTATTGTCTCGAGTGAAAATCAAAACAATAGATGCGCGGGTGTTTAGTGTTCAGTATTGTGTTGTTCTTTGCTGTGCATGCATCGCTCCTGTTAGGGGTGAGTATGGCAGCATAATCGATCGTGTTCGCTATTGTCTCGAGTGAAAATCAAAACAATAGATGCGCGGGTGTTTAGTGTTCAGTATTGTGTTGTTCTTTGCTGTGCATTCATCGCTCCTGTTAGGGGTGAGTATGGCAGCATAATCGATCGTGTTCGCTATTGTCTCGAGTGAAAATCAAAACAATAGATGCGCGGGTGTTTAGTGTTCAGTATTGTGTTGTTCTTTGCTGTGCATGCATCGCTCCTGTTAGGGGTGAGTATGGCAGCATAATCGATCGTGTTCGCTATTGTCTCGAGTGAAAATCAAAACAATAGATGCGCGGGTGTTTAGTGTTCAGTATTGTGTTGTTCTTTGCTGAGTATTGTGTTGTTCTTTACAGAGAAGAACATTAATCAAAACAATTAGATGATCGGTATTGAACCACAAAACCCCCACAACAATTGGTGAGATCTTTCCAATATTATTTATTTATAAATAATTCTATTTCAGTATATTTAACTGCATATAAGTTGAAAATTCGCTATTTTCAACATCCTTTCATCTATTGGAAGATGCTTCAGTTCTGGGCTCTTTCTAAGTTGATGAAGGGATTTATAAATGCTTGCAAGGACTTGGCCAGGTGTGTGGAGTTGAGTGAATCTATGACATTGAAGATAGTAGCGACATCAGCAATGTCAATGGAAATATTCAACTTTGCAACTCCATCCAAGATTTGTGCAAGTATTCATGCTATGCTATGCTATGCTAATTTTGAGCAATTTCTGGTTTAAGTTTTGAATAATCTTTAGTAAAATTTTCTGATAGAGTTTCTGGAACACATTTGTGCAGAAATACTTCGAATAATTCCAGATTAAAATTTTGGAGCAACCTGTAGTGGATATCTGAAAGGCATATATGGAGAAATTCATGAAGAAATCTTTGAAGCAATCTCTACCGAAATATCTTAAAAGATCTCTGGACAAATTTCCGAAGAAAACCGGGAAGACAGCATTCAGTGCATTCAGTTTAGAGGAACCTCTTAAGATATCCCAGGACAAATCCCCAAAGAAATGTCTGGTGGAATCCGTAGATGCATCTTGAAGGAATCTCTGGAGGAATTTATGATAGAATCACTGCAGTAAGCTTTGAAAAAAAAAAAATCCTGGTGAATTGTTCATACTCATATAGTGTATATGAGAATGATTATTAGAAATAAATGTTCTCATCACGCTCTTTGAAATTCACGAACAAAAAGGAATTAAAAAAAGGGTCCTTTACTAACTAGAAAATCAAGCTCTGTGCAAGGCTTTGTGTTGATAAAGAAGAAAAAAAATAACGCGATCCAAAGTAGAACGAAACGTGTCTTCTTCAGTTTCGACAAATTGCTCTTGCCATTTTGAAGATAGAGAAATTTAAAACTTAACTTGACAATAAGCACCATCTAGCGACAAAAACGCCAACTGAATCATCAGAATGTTCGTGTTTTTCTGAACAGTTTTCCGAAGATGACACTTTTCTATCTGACATAAACAAACTTTTCTATCTGCTTTGAATCTCGAGATAGCGGTGCTTAGAATTTTACTTGTCAACTAGCACCACCCGAAATGGCGAAATCATCAACTAAATGTTGTGAATAACCAGTTTGTTCTCGTCCTTTTGAACAACTATGCCAAAGAGGAAAGTTTTCTATCTGCTTTGGGTCCTTAGATAGAGAAATCTTAAACTTCACTTGACAACTAGCACCACCTTACGGAGAAATCACCAACTTATTGGTGAACCACCAGAAATGAAACAAGTAGTTTTGGTGATAAAATTTTACTTAGCTAGCGTAATTTTTGTCCTAACTTTTTATTGCAGCTATGTTATGAAGTAGTCTTCGCAATAATGAAACAGCAATGTACTTGTTTATTGCATGTCTCTATTAGGAATGTTACAATCAGGAGTCCTGTTCAACGACGTAGGTTGAAATTGCTCGAACTTGCTCCATCCCGCTCTTTCCCGTTTGTTGACAAATGGGTACGAGTAGGAAGCAGCAACTTTGAGCCAGTTCAACCTGCGTCGTTGAACAAGACTAGTGTCGAACTATGCTAACTTGATCGGCTTACCAGATATAATCATATGCTACAGATATAATATAGCAAAGTATAGCATAGCACGAATACTTGTATAAATCTGGGATGGAATTGCAAAAATGAGTATATCCATTGCTATTGTAGATTTCGCTACTATCTACAATAACATGGATCCACTCATCTCCATACATCTGGCCATGTCCTTACAAATATTTTATAGTTCTTATCACCAACTTAGAAAGCGTCCAGAACCGAAACGGCTTCCAATAGATGATAGGATGCTGAAAATAGCGAATAAAGAAACATGGTAATACAACAATATAGTCATAATTAACGATACAGTACACATAATTAATCGGAAAGATCTCACCAAGTTTCATACCGCCGGACGATCGCACCCACTGCGGCGGAAGCGATCGATTAGCTGCGATACTCACTCCATGCGATGCATTGCACAGCAAGCAATAACACAATACTCTTATTGTAGTTGTGCTATAAGTGCTTCAATTTCGATATACCGAGTTCGTACTAAATTGTATAAAAAGTCTGAACCAACTGTTTACTTATCCCATAGTTTAGTTTATTTTAAATCTACCCCTAAGAAAATATTGACATAACAACCTGTTTTTCCACGTTGTTTGATAGATTTTCAAGTCCAAGATTAGTATAAGAACGCATAATGATTTACATCTTGACCTAGAACTCGATTGCTGTTGTTAATATCAATAATAAATAATTGAGAAAGTGGTCATAAAAACTAAGTTGCAGACCAGGGTTTGTTCCCGGGTTTGATGTGCAAAAGAAGAAGGAACACAAGGAGCATGCATCGAATGCTTCCGATCATAATTCAGAAGTCAGAAGTTTAACTGAAACTAAAAGTATCCAATTTATGCTAACAAAATAGCCACCTGAATGAGAAAACTAGTTTGCATTCACCCTTTTCTTGCAGTGTGCTCAGCCTTCATTGTATGGTATCCAGGAAACTGCCAAAACAGGAGCCACAAACACCTAAATAGAGCTGATGTTGGAATTTTCCACTCCACTCATCACTTCCTCTCGCACCCTGACCCACACTTTACCAAGTTTGTGGAAATTTTTGTTGATACCCGCATATTCACCGGATGTTTTTGCTTTTATTCCGATCCCGGCATAACTACTGGAAGCAGCACAAAAAAAGTGCACCCTCAAACAACGATTGCCACTTTGTTTCTCCTGGTTGCCTGCCTACCCACCAAATACCAGCATTCAACAGACGCAACTCGTTCAAAAGACCACCCCTCCTCAGTTCAGTAGGTACCTTGGTGGGTAGGCATTTTTGTTCGGAATATCCTCTTTGCACACCGGCGATGCATTGAATTTGTAAAATAAACAAAAAGCCTACTGTTCCGCGCAAACTGAAGTGGTATTTTCACCTAAGTGTGCTGCAATGACGCAAAATTGCACGCGAAATGGTGGGCTGGCGCACGGTGCTGTTAGCTGTTGTGTGGTTGTTGACTTTTATGTGCGTTATGAAAGTGTACCACCGCAGCTCATTTACACGAGCGTTGAAATTATATGATTTAGCGTTTTTTTTTTTGTGATAAATGAATTTTACCGAAAGAGCTTTATTTTTCTCGACAAAGAGATTTTCTGAAAATAATGTTTCAAAACCAGAGTGGGTATGATCAATTCACTCAATTAATTCATAATCATAATCATCAATCGTTAACAACAGCATTAACAGTTTTTAATTATTAATTCTTAATCAATAAGTTTACTCAAAACATCGAATTCAATGTATCAATTATTGAGATTGCTCATATGTACCGTGTATGAAACAAAAGAGGAGAACGTGATCTACTAGCTCATTGTTACAATCTTCATGATGGGTAGAACTCATTTCAAGAAGATACAAACCGCTATCTTATCGATTGCTTTTGGCGCAGACAATTGAATGCAACCGAAGGAAAGCATCAAGAAGTGCAATCAAGAATCCACTAACTGACACAGTCTAAAAAAACACGGTGAACTCATCATGTGAGCTTCTGGAGGTTTGCCATACAAAAATATGATTGCAACAGGAATCCACACTCCCTCAATAAATGTAATCATTATGATGTTGATGATGATGATGATGACGGTTGTTTGTTCGAAAGCATACTCCCCGGGGAAATTAAAATGGTAAAAGCCTTCGAAGCCCCCGATTGCTTGCTTGGGTGATGCGATGGGCGTCATCTTCATCCTACCACTACTATGGGGAGACAGAGTCTTGCCTCGACCCAGTTTGCTTCCGTCCGTATTGAATGGCAGTCGGCATCACGAAAGAAGCTTATCTGAAAAATGTGCAATTTTCCTGAATGAGCTTCGAAGTTGTTATTTTATGCGGAACCTGAGTTCGATGTACTGTGTGTACGTACATACTAACTCCATACTTGTCTATGTAGCAGTAGCTGTTGCAATATTGGCGCACGCTTGCTTGCGGCATCGACAAGATAACGAATTGCTCAAAAATGTGTACAATTTTTGTGGGACATGTAAGACGTTCGTATCTGGTCGAATACATGAACGATAAAGGTGTAGTGTAGTCGGGTTAAAGATGTGAAATCTATCTAAGCCACAATTTTCATCAGGGAATCTCGGGATTTCCAAAATTCACCCAGGTCAATAGGCCGTCCCTTATTTTGCAAAAAATAGAAATGTTATAAGTTCGTTAGTGGAAAATGATCGTTTAAGCTAAGAAATAATCGTGACAAAATTTGAAGTCCGTATCTCAAAGCTAAGTGGTCCCACAAGGGGCCTAAAGTTGCCAAAAATGGTATGGGACCAAAAAAACATGAAATTTTTTTCGACGAAAAAATCAGCTATTCTACTAAATCGGTGATTTCATGACCCCAAAGGACCAAAAATGTGCTTAGATTTGCTATATCTCTACTCGTTTCCGAGTTATCGACAAAAAACAACCGAAAAATCAGCATTTTTGACCATTTTTTTAAATTCCGAGGGAAATTTATCCTATTTTGTTCAATAACTCAAAAACGAGTAGAGATATCGCAATTCTAATCACTGGTTTTAGTAAAATAGCGTATTTTTTCGTCGAAAAAAAATTTCATGTTTTTTTAGTCCCATATCATTTTTGACAACTTTAGGCCTCTTGAGGGACCACTTAGCCTTGAGATACGGACTTCAGATTTTGACACGATTATTTCTTAGCTAAAACGATCATTTTCCACTAACGAACTTATAACATTTCCAATTTTTGCAAAATAAGGGACGGCCTAGTGATCAAGTAGGTGAAGGTTCTTTTTAAGCTGTCATTTTACAATTGTCCGGAATCTGCAAGATAATGCCAGATTTTCTTTCATAAATACTTTCAACATTCCACAATAAGTAAGGCGGTCTTGGTGGTCTAGTGGCTATCGTTCTGTATACATTAAGAACCTGGATTCAATCCATGGTCTGTCGCTTTCCTCCTGCTTTGCATCTTTCTATGCTTTTTCTGCCTCTTTATATACTACTCGTGTATCTTCATATATTCATAGTGATCGCTAGAACAACAAAAAGTCTAACAAAAAGTATAACAATCAGTATTAAAAACCCTAATTAATCCACCTAGCGGTGATGGCGCCTTTCTCGTGCCTTCGAAAGCTCATTTCGGCAAAACTCAAGTAGCATGTTGATGAATATTGCACTAAACGAAAATTATTTCATGACACCAGAAATCATATCGTTTATCTGGCTTTTGATGTTTAAGCCTTATACTCTAAAAAAAAAGCCGCAATCTTTAACTTTCAGCCGTCATTTTGGGTTTAAGTCCATGATCATGGATATTCTGGTTGTTATTTTGGACTCCAGACTTCTTCCCCATACCATATATACCCATATTGATTAATCCTCGAGCAGTCCCGTCTTTGACTACCTGCAGTGACACCGTGTTTACTCAGTACACGACGCGACCACTCCCGGGTTAAATAGCCGCCATTTTGGATATTCCGGTCGATATTTTTGAACTTATGACATTTGCGGCATATCAAATATACCCAGATTTCATGATTTTATATCCTTAACCTCCATTAAACAGACGCCATTTTGAATTTGGAGCAGCCATCCTGGATATTCTGGTCACTATTTTTGGACTCCAGGCACCTTCCCTATACCAAATATACCATATTGCATGGTTTTATTGCCTTAACACCATTGAACAGTCGCAGTTTTGTATTTTGAGCCGCCATTTTGTATTTAATACCACCATATTTGATATTTTGGTCGTCATTTCTGCACTCAAGAC
>NW_026916969.1:80683-105683 GCF_035046485.1 Aedes albopictus
CCAGATTTCCTGGTATGTCTGAAACATACGGAGAAACTTGTAATTAATTAAAAGCACAGCATGTTGCTTATTGACAAATATACATAGAGATAAATTTGTGAAAAAAATCGCGTTCTGGTGGGATTTGAACCCACGATTCCGTATTCGCTAGATCGGCGCTTTAACCAACTAAGCCACAGAACAGGTAATGATTCTGCGGAATAGAAAGCTTACTTGTCAATTAGCCTTGTCGGACTCCTTGAAGATTGAGTTTACCAAATTAATATAAACTGCAGCTGTAGTTAGACATCAAGTTCTTCCATCGGTACTATTTCAATATTTATCCTAACTAACGATGAGAAACACCACGCTAACTGCAGATGCATTATTCTGGATTTCGTTGATATTTTAATTGACAGCAAATTTGTATCGTTCCGAACATTTCAATATTGTATCGAATAATCCGAACCCTCTCACCCAACTTCGATACAGTATAGGAAACTTCTCCTGTTTCCACTCAACCGTATATGTCTTCATGAATCTATTCGAATATTCAAGAGAAGTTGTTTGCTCAGCAAAAGTGTACTCGTTTGGCAGATTGAATGGTTTGCACTCCCCAATAGACAAGGCAAACACTTTTCCTCCCCGGGTGTGGGGCGGCGGCGCGGGTGTAACTCCATTCAAAATTCGATCATCTCGACGTCGCCGTCGTCGTCGTCCCATCGTCATCATCAGTAACACCGACCGACTCTGACTGGTGCTCTAAATTTATGGGATCCAATCAAACCGTTCGTGTTCGTGTATTTCCTCCCCTTCCTTTTGTGCTGCTGCCGACGACATATAGGTGTATGATTGAATCCTCGTCGTTACCTCGTGCGTCTTCTTTGTGATCCATCGATTTCACGCCGGCACGAACCCCATATGGTACCACACTCTGCCATCATAACTATTCCCCCACATGGATTGGACCTGCATGGGGAATCGAGTAAACGATCCTGAATGGTGTGTGTGGTCCGGAGAAGTCCGACGACGCGACGCGACGGGGATTTGTTGTTTTGTTTCGTTTCTTTTTGGTAATCACGTTTTTGGTGAAGAAAAATGGAAGGAAATTACACATATAAATGGATTACCCCAGTTGGCGCCAACAGTGTCGGGGTTTCCCCCCCCTCAAATCTTTCGCCATTTCCAGCCAGTATTTCTTGATGATTCGCTATTTCTGCACAAATCATTGGAACTTGTTTTGTCTTGCGGATTATTATTACACCTTATCAATCAAAGCTTCTCGCTGGGGAATTTATTCCGTACGTTATATTTCAAGCACTTTTTCATTAGATTTGCCATGTGGGAGAGCTTTGATTCATAGAATGATTGGTATGAATCAACGTGAAAACAGTATTTATTGCCTAATATGGTTACAAATATCAGCAATTCAGGTGTTCCTATCCTACCTATATAAACCGATTTTTGTTGATTGTGAAATTTCCGATAATTCGTGCTATTGAACCGTGGATGGGATCGCGGGTTTCAATCATGCGATGTTAGGTAGTGAAAGAAGCCGCTAAGATCTATGCGATTAGTCTTTCCAGTGAGCATAAGGATAGATGATAATTGGTGAGCTCGTTCCAAATTATTGCAATAATTATTACAATACTACAAAAAGTAAACAATATTTTTCACATATTTCCCCAGAAAATATTGAAAAGTTCGTCACGTCATGTGTCGCCTCAATAGTTACATTTTCCCCTCCCCTACAAATATAGAAACTTACCCGTGGCAGTCGTGGAGAAGTAGATGTAATCTCGGCCTCTATCAACAACGTGCGTCACACTAACATTCCTTCCCTTCCTCGATGACCGTAACGACAAGGCAAGCGCCGTCCTTTACTTCTTTTAGTCCCTACGTTTTTTGGCCCCTTGTGCAATTGTTCTGCTCAATCACGGACTAGCAACTACAAATTGTACGGTGAGAAACACTAATGTTGACAAGTGATTTTCAATATAATGCCAAAAATACAGAGAATCATTGCTCTGTTTCATTCAAAGGCGGCCGTCGGTACCGTACCGTTGGTACCGTACCGATAAAGAACAGTTTTAGGCATAAGTGCCACTCAAGATCGATATACATAGGTATAACTTAAACTAAAATGTTTCACGATCAATTCGCATTGTTATCAATGCCTGAAATCCCTTCTAGCAAATATATTACTTTTCACAAAGTTGCCAACAACGAATTTAGCAACTCATCCAGGAGAATAAGAATTTTTAATTAACTCGTTAAACTAAAAAAAATCAACGAAATAGCAACTCAAGCATTCGCGACATCAGCCAGCCACATATAAAAAAGCAATTTCTAAATTACATCATCCAGCTTCCAGCTCCTGACATGTCCGACCACTATCCACCATGCATCATCGTTAACTCTGTTTCACCCTTGCACCATAAAACCGAACACAAAGTTGTTTTTTTTCTTCAACAGCGACTAAATACAAAAGGGCACATTGAAAAACTGATGTCAGGAGAAAAAAATAAACCCCATCAGAGCGCAATAATTAATTAACTTTGTTTTAATGTTTGCATTTTTCATGCAACTGGCTGGCTGGTGACACACGACGACTCTGGCGGCTGCCGTCTGGATTTGTCACCATCACCATATCACATCTCTGTCTGTCGACAGCCTCAGTCAGCATGCCATCCATTTATCTGACGGGCGAACGAGCCCCCTCATTCGCTTGTTTCTGTCGGGGCTGAATGGGTCGGAAAGGTCACGCTTCAGATGTTCGTATGGTAATACTAAATGTCGTTGATGCAAATGAATACTTTTAGATAACTGTTGTCGGTAGTTTACTGCTTTTTGTAAGAACCGTTGGGAGCAGATATGATTTCAAACAAATAACTAGTAGACTGCAGGTGTTTTAATTGATACACTTTTGATCTTTGAATTTCTCCTGGGATTCCTGTCCAACATTTTTCCAGGTATTACAGTCAGGCATTCCCTCAGATATTCCTCCAGGTATTCCTGTGTCAGGGACTCTTCCAGGGATTCCTGTCAAAAATTCCTCCGGGGATTCCTGTCAAGAATTCCTTCCAGGAACTCCTCCGGAGATTCCTTCCAGCTCCTCCTCCGGAGATTCCTTCCAGCTCCTCCAGGGATCCCTTACAGAAACTCCTCCAGGAACTCCTCCAGGGATTCCTTCCAGGAATTCCTCCAGGGATTCCTTCCAGGAATTCCTCCAGAGATTCCTTCATGGAATTCCTCCAGGGATTCCTTCCAGGAATTCCTCCAGGGATTCCTTCCAGGAATTCCTCCAGGGATTCCTTCCAGGAATTCCTCCAGAGATTCCTTCCAGGAATTGCTCCAGGGATTCCTTCCAGGAATTCCTCCAGGGATTTCTTCAAGGAGCTCCTCTAGGGATTTCTTCCAGGAATTGCTCCAGGGATTCCTTCCAGGAATTCCTCCAGGGATTTCTTCCAGGAGCTCCTCCAGGGATTTCTTCCAGGAGCTCCTCCAGGGATTTCTTCCAGGAGCTCCTCCAGGGATTTCTTCCAGGAGCTCCTCCAGGGATTTCTTCCAGGAGCTCCTCCAGGGATTTCTTCCAGGAACTCCTCCAGGGATTCCTTCCAGGAACTCCCCCAGGGATTCCTTCCAGGAACTCCCCCAGGGATTCCTTCCAGGAACTCCCCCAGGGATTCCTTCCAGGAACTCCCCCAGGGATTCCTTCCAGGAACTCCCCCAGGGATTCCTTCCAGGAACTCCCCCAGGGATTCCTTCCAGGAACTCCCCCAGGGATTCCTTCCAGGAACTCCCCCAGGGATTCCTTCCAGGAACTCCCCCAGGGATTCCTTCCAGGAACTCCCCCAGGGATTCCTTCCAGGAACTCCCCCAGGGATTCCTTCCAGGAACTCCCCCAGGGATTCCTTCCAGGAACTCCCCCAGGGATTCCTTCCAGGAACTCCCCCAAGGATTCCTTCCAGGAACTCCCCCAGGGATTCCTTCCAGGAACTCCCCCAGGGATTCCTTCCAGGAACTCCCCCAGGGATTCCTTCCAGGAACTCCCCCAGGGATTCCTTCCAGGAACTCCCCCAGGGATTCCTTCCAGGAACTCCCCCAGGGATTCCTTCCAGGAACTCCCCCAGGGATTCCTTCCAGGAACTCCCCCAGGGATTTCCTCCAGGGATTCCTACCATACTTCTTCCATACAAAACAGGACGATGGTGTTGATTCCGTTCCGGTATCGACTATCGAAATCCAACGAATTGGGAGCACCCAAGGGTTCAAACGACCACAAGCCTCAAGATTCCTCCTGGAAGGAGGAAATACGATATCGTCTTCCTTTCATGTGTGTGAACTACCCCTTTGCTGGCTACTCGGAAAGCTTTCTTTCAGTTTTAGCTTACTTCCAAGATTGTAAGTATTGACTTTCCACACATATTGCGGTCTGCTCGTATAGTTTACTACACCGAACAGGAAATTGAGCTCCAATGGATGCCAATGGATAGATACTCTTTTCGAAGGACGCTGAACAAGGGGTGAGTGTGTGACGCCCGACAAACCGACGGCGACGACGATGGTAGGGCTCTGTTCCTAAATCTATTTCCTTCACTTGTTGGGCACATACACACATGTACTACTGTATAGAGATAGCTTCCATAGCTACACACTCTGGGGAAGTCTTGCGGAAATCTTTAGAAAGCTGGAATTTCTTAACGAATTGCACATACCGGTACCATTACTTTACTGTAGTGGGGGGTTGCCGAATACTTTTACTGATGCTGGTAGGGGGTATTGGACAACTATTCGATAGAAACGGATTTCATGAGTCTGTTATACGTGTTTATTAGATATTACAATGTTACTTAAGTAATACTTAAAACTTAATCGTACAAAAGCAATGGTAATTAACGTAAAATCGAATAATATTTCTTATGTTATACGACTTAAAATGTTAAGCGAGTTTTGTTGTATATATATTCGTATTCGGCAATTCACTCATATTGGGTTTACCTATGTATGCTAATCATTGGTGTATACACCATATATGAACTAATTAGTATTGTACTGGATGGATACTATACGAGTTCCCTGCCACTTTTATACGTTTTTATTATCTCAATATTAAGCATATTGAAATGAAATCAACAGTTTGAACGCATATGATATTGATTAACGTTCAAACGATTGCGATTCAATTTGATATTATTATGATGAATTCTGTCCATCCTTTTCTGGCTGACATGTTTCGAACCGATGAGAAATTTTAAGCAGATCATTAGAAACAAAAGTAGTAAGAAGATGACCATTCTCCCCTACGTAGTTTTCAAGGAAGACGCACTGACAAGAACTAAAAGAAGCTCACCCAGATCCCACATCAAGCGCTGTCTGTCGTTACTTTCTGCCGAATAGCAGCGCAGCACAATACATGGCGCAATATACATGTAAGAAAGGATCAAAGGAGGAATAGCGATGCTGGCTGGATGGCTGACTGGCTGGCTCTAGCCCAGCATCCAGCCAGGATCCCGCTGAGAGTATTGAACTTTTCTTTTAACCGATAAACGGCGACGTTTCGGTTTCGGGAAAATGCGGGGAAGGGAACTACACCACACACCACACTCGGCACTCGGTGGGAGGGCAATAGATTTCGGATTGGATTAAGTGTGAAGACAAGTTTGCTGCTACTGTTGGGAAAGTGCTGCTAGACTTCGACTATAGGATGCAGGATGCAGGAATAAATAATGCAGGAGACGATGGAGTGATTATACTGTAGGGGATTACGTTTGGATCGAGATGTGTGCCTGTTCGTTGTATTGCATCGTAATTGACGATAATGTGGGGTGGAATAAATTTGGTATTGGAGAAGTTCGTCCAGTCTTGTAAGGGCAGATGAAACTGTAAAAAAAAAAACATTGTTCTGTGTGTTTCGAGTTACAAATACAATGTGGAATAGAATACAATTGCATGGAATTGATTTATTCAGTAAGGTACACCGGGGCAAGTTGAAACGGGTGGGGCAAAATGAAACACGAAGTTTTGAAATAGATTTCAGTACAATTTAGAAAATTTTCCTTCGCTAAAAGATTGGTTGAATCAAAAACTATGTGTTATGGCGATCAAACGTACCTACTAATTCCACCCTCTAATGCTTATCCTTTGACAGATACGCGTATTTTGACTATCACTTGTATTCTTCCTCAGTGTCTGAGGATGGATAACTGACACTGAGGAAGACTACAAGTGGTAATCGATCCACACGTTTCTGTTAAATGATAAGTATTAGAAGGCGGAATGAAAAGGCACAACACTGATCACATTTATTTGAACAAAACTATAAGTTTAATACTCAATGCTGTTTTATCATCGCAGTCATAAAAAGAAAAATAACAAAAATAATACGATGAAAATTGCCGAATCTATTGATTTTTCATTCTATCATCATTCATCTTTAATCTGCATCCGATCCAACTAATAAACGAATAGCAGCAATCCCAAAGCAAAATACTTGAATACTTTTCTAGGGATCCCAAAAGATTCTCTATAAAGATTCGGAGGACGATCTTTTGCAAAGATCACAGAAAAATATTTATCTAGAGGTATTTCTGAAGGAATATCTTCAAAATAATCCAAGATGCCAGGAATCCAGGAAGAATACGGAAAGAATGTCTAGTTGGCATCTCAGAGAGAGAGCTCTTTGAGAAGTTTCAGACAGATCGTTTGCAGGCCTCTCAGAAGGAATTTCGGAAAAGTAACACAAGATTTTCTTTTTGAAATGCCTAAAAGTACTTCTGGAAGAATCGCAGAAGGATGTCTTGAACACAAACCAATAAAAATTAAAAATATAAAAAACATATGGGCTAAAGTTTTAAATTCGAAAAAGATTTTCACTTCGAAACACCAATTTTTATTTCAGAGTAAATTGATGGACGATGCTGACTAAGATAAATTTGATCAAAATGTGTGGAGTAGACGTGTGCGCCGAAGCACATTCCACGGTGGCGTATATTTATTTTATTTTTGTGAATTGTTAGCGCTAGTCTTTTGAAAATTTAATCCAAGGACCTAAAAGTGTGTGGACAATAGTGACCTATCGCCTTGAGATACGGTTACACATTAAAGTGGGTGTATCACAATAGATCAGAAAAATGGTCGCAGTGATAAGTTACCCTACAAAAAAAAAATTACCAACAATCCAACTACTGTGGTACCGGAAAAATTCTAGAACATCATGTGCTGCCATCGTCTGGCTGTTCAAAATTCTTTGTTTGATAAAATATTGTCTACCTCTAGGAGTTGCTTAGAGATTCTTACTGAAATTTCTCTAAAAATTTCTCAAAGAATTCTGAGATTAGTGCGGGAATGCTTTTCATAATTTCAGCAAGAATTTCTCCAAAGATACCTTCAGGAATTCCTCAGGATTATTATTGGAAATTTTTCCTCTACATTTTTTTCTGAAATTCTGCAGGATATTCCTCCATTTTCACGCAGTCTTTCTTAAAAAAAAAAAAATAAAAATATCAATTCCTGCAGAAATTCATTAACACATTCTAGATGAGTCCAAATCCTTCAGAAATTTCTTCAGAGGTTACTCAATTTATTATCAGTATGAGATTCGTGCAGGAAATTCTGCAGAGGTTCCTTGGAGTATTCATCCCCAATAATTGCTTTAGAAATTTACATTATTTTTTGGAAGGAATACTATCTCAATCTTTAATTGGAGCCCCTCAAGAGGTTCCTTCCGGGAATTCCTCCGGAAATTCTCTCACACATTACTCCAGAAATTCTTCCAGAAAGTTCTCAAGAGATTCTTCTAGGAATTTTTTTCAGGGTTGTCTCAGAATTTGTTCAAATATTTTTCCAGGAGTGCACAATACACTTCTATTGGGATTCAATGAGACCTTTCTTCAGGGATTCGATCAGACTTTTTTTCCGGGAACCCTTCAGGAATCTCTTTAGAGACTGGCTTGGTGGTCTAGTTGCTACCGCTTCTGATTGCCATGCAGAAGGTCCTGGGTTTAATCCTCGGCCCTTCCCTTTCCTCCTACTTTGTATCTTTCTATATACTTCCTCCCTCCTCTCTACATATACAACTCTTGTATATTCACATGTTCATACCCAGCTGCGTGTAAAGTGTGCGTATATCGCCTCCACTTTTGCATCGTATTCAACATCATATGCGATCGTGTGTTGACTGGGTAGCCATCGCTAGAACAGAAACGGGTTGAAAAAGCCGTTTTCCTTCCTTCCAACTTTCCTAAATAGCAGAGTGTCAATTATGATAGATAACGCCTACGAGTTATGCAATCAAGCGAACTGTGCCGCATTATCTTCAGAGTAATAAATACACTTATCATCACTTTACGCCAGGCATCCAAGAACCAATGAGTGAACCTAATGCCAACCATATCCCACCAACATTCCGACATCCTGTTGTGGATACAAACGATTGCAATCACCACTTCCCATCCTTCCCCACATTGACCTGCAACCAGACGTGGCAGGAGCCATTGTCGCCCAAAATAGAAGATCACCAACACTCACACACTGAAGATGCCTGCTTAGTCCCCGGCAGATATCTCATTGGTTCCTTGTGTGAATGTAGCTGGTCTGGCGATACTGGAGTAGCATCCACGGGCGGTCATGATGATGATGATGATGATAGTTCTCCATTCATTGTAGCACGGTACTAAGCCCGATAGCAGTGGGCTGTCCACCCAATGTGATTCGATCAAGCAAAACATTATAATTATACTCATCTTGATTTTTTTTAAATCAAGATCACACAATTATATATAGTGCAAGCCATCGCATTGGAGGATGCCCCAATGAATGTGAAGAAGAAGAGTTCACCATTCTCTACATAATGGTTTTAAAGGGAAGTTGGCATCTCCACTCTTCCAACCATATATAATGTATCGACTGGCGGCTCTGATAACCCTCCTCTTAACCCACAGAACTGGTTGTGTTATATTTGCATTATGTTATTGTTATGTTAGCATTTGAAAGACGGTTATTCTATTACATTCTATACCAGATTTTGAATTTGGATGGAATGCAATGATCGAAAAAATAAAGTATTGTATACGTGAATAAAAATATTTACCTTTTATCGTTGAAAACTTACTATTGTCTTACGAATACCTCTTCGATGAGACACAGAATCGTATCTAGCCAGTACTTGTCCAGCTCCTGACGCTGCAACCGTGGCACATCCACCAGCCGCGGCGCTTGTTGCTATCGTCTTCCCGCATCGGACGGATGTCCTTCTTGAACCAAGAGTAATCGCTACCGACCTTGATGTCGTCGGCCAGGCTCTTGATGTGTTCAGACTCCAAAACTCTCGACTTTGGAAAAGCTGGTCACCGTTCAGGGTGTTTTCCCACGATTTGGCGCGGTCCGGTTCCTGGTACCAGAGCGTCCAGGTCGACTGCAGCGGGTACTTGATCAAACATTCCGGGTCGATGATGACTCCCTGGTCGGCGTGGTTCTGCTCGGTGTTTTCCGTTTGCTTCCTCTAATTCTCCGAAGTATTAGTTCCACACGCCATTCGTCCAAATGAAATTCCTCAGCATGAAAAAAATGTGACAGTACAATTTAAATACGTCCTCGCGCGTGCACAGCTTGCTGTGTTTTCAGCATCCACGGGCGGTCATTCATGCTCAAACTCAAAGCTTAAGCTCTATCAAGGACTTTTTTCAGATATAACTTCCGAATTTATTTCTTGATGTTACTCCAGGAATATAGGCAGGATTTCCAGTCATTCCTTTAGAAATTCCTTCACAAAATCCCTTTCTTTTAAAATAAAGTAATTTAGTGTTTATCTTCAAGAATTTTAGATTTTTTTCAAGCTTCTGCTAGGTTTCCTCCAAAAAATACTCTAGCGAGTGATTATTTAAATAAATGTTTCAGGAATTTTTGTTCACTTATACCTTTCAACATTTTACAAGCATTTTTTTTTTAAGAACTCCTTTAGAAGTATCTGCAGCAGTTCTACAAGGGGGTGCTTCAGAACATCCTCAAGTATCCCTTTAGAAATTTATTTATGGATCTATTCCAGAACTCTTCCAATACCTTTGTCCGCTTGAATTCCTGCAAAAGTTATCTCAAGGATTCTTCTGGAAATTTTTACTACGGTTACTTAAGAACTTCCTCAAGAGTGTCCATTGGAAATCTCTTTAGATTTTCTGAAACTCCTCCTGGAATTTTTCCTTGAATGCCTCAAAAAGTTTGTCATTAAAATCTTCAAGGAATTTTTCCAAAGCCATCTCAAGAGAATCCTCTAGGTATTCCCCAGAGGTTCCTCCAGATATTCCCCAGTGGTTCCTGCAGCAACTCCTCCAAAGATTACTTCAGATTTTTTTCTCAAAAAGTGATTCTAGGAATTCCTCTAGAGCCATCTCAAGGAGTACCTCCATGTAATTCCCAAAGATTCTGGCATAAACTCCTCAGAAGATTACTTCAAAAAAAAAAAAAAAGAAAAATCAGCAATCGCTTCAGAAAATTAAAAAAAAATCTTGGAATCTCCAAATCTCCAGGAATTCCTTTGGACATCTTTTCAGGGAATCCTTGAATAATGTTTCCAGATTTTTTTGTGTAATATTATAAAAAAATCCGTGAAGGAATCTCTGATTAAATCTCAAAAGAAACAGTACGAAAAAGAAAACTTCTAGAAATTTCTTCAGTAACACCTGACAAAATTTTCCAAGGGATGCCTGGAAGAGCCCTTGGTCCCATAGAAGAATTTTCAAATGAATAGCTTATGGTTTTTTTTTCGGGAAAGCTCTAGATTAATATCTAAAACAAATCTAAAGAAGTTTGCTAACATTCATGAAAAATCCTTAAACTATTGAAGGGGTTTCTGGAAATATTTATGTAGGAATTCCTGGAGAATTTTCAGAATCAATCCGTGGAGAAAATTCTTAAGCAATCCTTGAAGGATCTTTTGAATAAATCTTGTCTCATCTCTGTAAATAAAATCCCTGAAGAAATATCTGAAAGAATCCCAAGGAAGCTCCCGAAAGATATCCTAGAAGGTGCGGATGAAAAAACCTTGAGTAATACCTAAAAAACTGCTTGAGAAACCCTTGTTGAATTCATTTAGAAATTTATATAGACATATTTTGAGGAATTCCAGGAGGAATCTTTTATTTAAAATTACGAATTTTCTGAAAGAATACCCGGAACAAGTCATTAAAGTTTCTTTAAGGAAATCCTGGAAAAACGTCTGTAGAAACTTGAACTTCTGTAAAATACACTAGAAAAATTACCTGAGAAATTTCCAATGGTATTTTCTAGAGAAGTTTTCTAGAGACATTCCTAAAGACATTTTGGAAGGAAGCCTGGAATAATTTCCGAGAAAATACATGGAGAAATAGCCGGAGGAATTCCTGAAGGAATTTCTGTATGAGCCTGTATGAGGATTTTTAAAAAGAATCCTTAGATTACTGCATGAAGGAATTCGTGCAGATACTACTGAGACGTTTCCTATAAATTACGTCATGCCTAGAGGGAGAAAAGATCAGCAATGGGTGACAACCCGTACACAAATTTCAGAGGTTTCATCGATTTGTCAGGAGGGGAGGGAACGGGGGTTGAAATGGACAATTTTTGCATGGCACATTTTATGGATTTTTTATCAATAGAATTTTGTCTGACGGAACCAATAGATGGTTCTCTGCAGTAACTAGCTGACCCTACGTGGCTAGCCACGTTTTTGCAATTCCGAGAATTGTCCTAATGGCTTAATGTTAAAATGTTTGATATGCGTTTTAAGTTTATCTTCAACTTTATTCAGAAACTATATTTATTCCTCTGAAGAGATCTACAATATCCAATTACCTTCTTTGTCTTTTTCTGGCAGGTTAGTCCGAATACAAACAGAAAACTTTTAAATACGCTATTTTTCGAGAAAAATATTTGAGCGTGCTATTGGTTTGATTCCTACGAAGAATGTTCGGGAATGTTCATGAATGTTCATGAATTTGTGGAGTGGACCTGTTGTGATGGTTAGAACACTTGACTATCACGCCGAGGACCTGGGATCGAATCCAACTCTCGACAAACTCACAAAAATGTGAGTTCTCTCTTCCGAAGGGAAGTAAAGCGTGGGTCCCGAGATGAACTAGCCTAGGAATAAAAATCTTGTTAATACAGATAAAAAAATCTTCGATTTCATCTTCTGATTCTCACAGGAATATTTATAAAATTTATTCGTTTCATCTGAGAATATTTTGGAATATTCCAAAATCATGCGAATCTTCAGGTATGTTCCATAAATTTCTCAAATGTCGAAAAAAAAGTTCAAGAACGTTCATTTTATATGTCTCTTCATTCCTTCGAAAGATATCCTAGTATATCTTCTTTTCCTTGTTGTACACACCTCGACAAGTTAAGAAATTTGGTACTCCAGAACATTTAAGAACGTTATATTTGTACAGATAGTTCTCGGAAGATTTATTATATTATATTTTGACTAGATGACCCGACGTGGCTAGCCACGTTAGCTAGGAAAAGATAGTTTTCAAAATTCCAGTTACCCTTCTTCATGCAACACTTTTTGACATAAACGTCTGTCGGTTCATAAAATACTGCCGAATATTCTGGTCGTACGCTTTTATATAGTAGAAAGAAGAGTTCCAGAGATTTCTAGAATCTTCAGCTATTTCTGTAAAGTTCTCGAGAACATACCAGAATCTCTCTCCAAAATGCTTCTCTCTTGAATGTTAATTAATCTCCAGAAAGTTCTCGAAATTTATTGAATTTTGATGTTCCAGAACTTTTTAGAAGGCCCATTTTATATTTTTCCATGAACGCTCACCTGGGTTGTTCCAGAACATTCCTGAAGGTTAGTTTTCCTTTTTCTGGAACGTTTACAAACTTCCAGACACTTTTCGTAAATTTAAAAAGTTTGCAAAAGGTTCTTAGTCTTGTTTTTGAGACGTCCAGTAACTTCTCTAAAGTCCTTAGAATCTTAAGAATTTTGATGATCTAGCATATACATTTAGATTATTATTCTTCTTTTTTAAACATTCAGCAATCTTCAGAAAGTTCTCAAAATTTTATGTTATTTTATGTTCCAGAACATTCCAAAATGTCCTTTCTTCTTTCCAGCTTATAATTTCCAGAAAGTTCTCAAAAGTAAAAAAAAATGTTACAGGACATTCCACAAGATTCTTCTCCGTTTAGTTGCTTACAGAAAGTTTTCCGTATTTGAAAAAGTGTGATAATCTATAATATCTCAGATGATTATTTTACTTTTACAACATTCAGTAACTTCAGGGAAGTTTTTGGAAATTTTATAGATTTTTATGTTCCAGAACATTCGAGAAGGCTGTTTTCTAACTTCCATAAAGCTTTCTAAATTTTATAAAATTTGATATTGACAACATTCTAGAGGTTCTTTTCTAAAAAGTTAACAACTTAAAAGTGATCATTAGAAAAGGAAGTTCTCAGTCATTACCTATGGAAGAACTCATAGACATAAGCTGAGAGGCAGGCTTTGTCCCAGTTGAGATGGTACGCCAAGAAAAAGAAGAAGATGATGTTCCATAAAGCTGTAGAAGGTTCTCCCCCTCCTTTTGAAGCGTCCAGAAACTTCAAGGAGATTTGCGAAACTTTACGAAGCTCAATACTCCAGAACATTCTTGAACGTTCTTTTTCTTTTTTCTGGAACTTTCGGCAACTTCCAAGTTCTTGAGATTTTTAGAATATTGATGATCCAGAACATTCCAGAAGGTTCTTCTTGTTATTTCTGGAAAGTCAAAGAACATCCAGAAAATTCTTGTAATTTTTAGAAATTGATACAACTATGGTGAAACATTTCAACGAAACATTCCAAAGCTTTACGGACAGACAGACATACAACGCTGGGCTTTTATATATATATGATGTTTCACAACATTTCAGATTGTTCTTCTTATTATATATTCTTATTCACTAACTTTCAGAAAGTTCTCGATATTTTTAAACGTTCGATATAGCTATGGTGAAACATTTCAATGACACATTTCAAAGCATTACGGACAGACAGACAGGCAACGCTAGGATTTTGTATATATCATTCTTTCGAAAATTTATGGAGGAATCTCTGGAGAAATTTAAAAAGAAATCTCTGCGAGAAGATATGAAGGGAAGTTGGGAGATATTTCTTAACGAATATCCGGTGAATTATCTTAAGGCATCCCTGAAAAATATTTCTGTAAGAATACAGTATTTAGAAGATATATTGAAGAAATTTTTGGCAAAATTCATGTTAGAATTCTGAATTCTCAATTATCTAAAAACATTTGACGTAAGAGTGTCTAGATTCCGAGAATGGTTTTCTGAAGGAATCCCCGGAAAAATTTCTGAAATAATCCCCGGAGGAATTTCTTAAGCATGGAAGGTAATTCTTGGTGAAATTCCTGGAGATTCCTTAAAAGGGAAGAATTTCTAAAAAAAATCATGGAAAAGTTTCTGAAGGAACCCGTGGAAAATTATCTGAAAGGAATCTATGGTAGAATCATCAGAAGATTTTCGTTTTTTTTACCATGAATTTAAATGTTAATTCAAATATTTTGTTACATATCTTATACATTTCCATGTTTAAGTGTTACAGGGTTCTACTTTTTCATCTTTTGGTTATGTTTGTTTATGTGTATAAGGCGCTGTCCATAAACTACGTAGACTCATTTTTGGCCATTTCAGAACCCCCCCTCCCCCCTCGTAGACTTTCGTTCATACAAAATTTTCAAAATTTGTATGGAGCGTAGACTTTGGCCAGACGCCCCCGTCCCCCCCTAAGAGTCTACGTAGTTTATGGACAGGCCCTAATATGTGTTTTGTGTGTTTTCTTTGTGATTGTTACATTTTTGGATATGTGAAATATCGTGTTTGCTATTTAGAAGATTTCCCGATAAAACCAGTGTTATATTGAATATTCAATACGAATGAGGAATGTTGTTACCCGTCGTCGCCCAAGCAACATACATGTCATATTAGAGTTACGGCAGCGCAGATTTTGGTTGTATAGAAGTTATTATGACATAATTCTAGCATTGTGTTAGAATTACGTCAAATTAACTTCTATATAACCAAAATCTGCGCTGCCGTAACTTTTATATGACATGTGTGTTGTTTGGGTGGATAGGAAATTACAAGCCTCAACTATTAAGCTAACGGGAAATTGGTCGGAAAATTGGAATCTTCTAACGCGAGGATCTTTAAAGTATGCGATTCCTTCTGGGATTTCTCCTAAAAATCCTTCTGAAATATCTTCAGTATGTAGTACCTTCTGGTATTTCTTTAGAAGTAATTTGTGAAATTTCAGAAGAATCTACAGAAAGAACTCATGAAGGAACTACAAGAGGAAAATCAGAACCAAGATCAAGAAGAATGCCAAAACATACTACTGGAAGAATTCCAGACGGATTTTCAAGTGTAGGCAAATCTTTCTGAACAAACACCATAAAGATTCGGAGGGGCACCTTTTTCAAAGATCACAGAAGAAATATTTACCTAGAGATATTTCTGAACGAATTTTTAAAAATAATCTTAAAAATAAAGTCTAGTTGAAATTGCAAAAGAGCTCATTGAGGAGTTTTAGACAGATCGAACTTCCAGAAGGAAAAAAAAATAATAGAAGGAACTCCAGAAGGAATAGAGGTAGAAAATCCAGGAGAAATCCCAGAGAAAAAAAAACCTAGCAATATCTCAGAAAGAGCTTTTGGAAGGCTTGCAGAAGCTATATTTGGGGGAATTCAGAATGAATTCCAGGAAAGAATCACTGATGCAACTGCAGGCTACACACCAGAAGAAATTTTAGGAAAAATGTTTAAAAGAACTTCTACAATAATCACTAAAGAAATTCCAAAAAATCTGAAAATCTTAAAAACATATTGGCTCAATAGGTGCAAACATTAAAACATCGACCAAATTTTCGACTTCAAAACCAAAGAGTAAATTGATGGACGATGCTATCTCTAAGATTAATTCGATCAATGTGTGCTGTATGCTTGTGGTAAGGACCAAATCACGAGATTCTACTGACTTTTCCTATGACGTAAAATGCTCAATTTGCAACACAATGCTTTTCATCAAGTTTGCTACAACTAGGTAGAACCCCGTCAAATGTGTGCCAGATATTCTTGTGCTCCTCTGAGGGAATATACATTTGACTTGGTAATGTCCCAACATATCAGAATATGCAGATCAATCATCATATTCATCCATCTCTGCTATCGCATTCAGACACCTAACAAAAGCCGTACCCGCGAGAAAACGACTGACTGACGACGACGACGACGCGACACACACCAATCTCGAAAGAAATCGACTTTCCCGGAAATCGGCTTCGAACAAACTTTTCAAAAGATTCGTTCGTCATCGTTAGAGACGTCGCCACTATACCTACGCGTGCTAGGTGGAAAACACATGCGCATACCATAATTCCCGAAATTTACATAAACCCTCTTTAATGTTTTATGCTTTAACCATCGCTCGCGTTCGCTCGAAGGAACGAAGGGATTGCATTGTTCGGATGCACAGGTGAGAGTTCCGGGAGGGACATACATACCTGCCCAATCGATCGCCATATGATGGCTCGATGATGATGGCATCATTGATTTTTAACGAGTTCGTCCCCATTCCGGATTCGATTGCAAGTGTTTTAAATTCGATTGACTTTTTATCTGTCGCCGTGCAGTGGACCGATACGATGATGATGGTTGGTGGAAAAATCCGGGGCGGAAGGTGATTGTGATCCTGCCATTATGGTAGGCGGCTTATTTTTACGTTTAAATCGGTTTTACAATTACTTTTCGGTTCGTTGAATTCATCTTTTTTTTTTTTCCATTGCATTGTTTTTATTTTTCTGTTATTATTTTGCATAGCTTGTTAGTTCAGGTATGAGAATAAAGTTCGAATGGGTTTAACGTAATCTTTTATCTCTTTCCGTGTACATAGCGGAAGAGTAGGCAAAACATGAAACAATACGCCATTTTTGACTCGATATTTGTCAATGCACTGGATTTCGTTAAACATTTACTTCTGCATCAACGCATTTCCTCCTACTTTACGTACCTCCTCAATCTAGCTGAAGTCAGAAGAACAACAGTGCCCAGGCTGCACTATGAGCTAAGCACACAACTCTTAGCTGGTGGTCTTTGTCATCGTTTGACCCGTGGAAGCATGAGGTAGGAATATTTGAGGACCAGAGCTATGTTGGACGCTCTCCTTTTCGACTTATTGTTTTAGAAGCCCTGCTGGCATTATATAAATATTCTTATTTAAACAGAATTTTTGAGTAGGAATTAGGGTACAGTTGAGATACCGTGGACGACTTTCAAGCCGACTGCTTGGTGGTACTTCATGTACAATTTTGTTTTTATCCTTTTAAAGAATTATTGGAAATTCAGTTGTTTCAACTAGATTGGTAAAAATACAAGTAAATTTGTTTTTAACGGTTGCAGAAATAAACTTTCAGGAAGGAACTAAACATGTTCTTGGTGATTTTTCGTGAAACATTTAAAAAAAGTGTTTGTAATGTTTCCCAAAAATATGTTCATAATTTTTAAGTGTCATGAGTTCTACCATAAATGTCTTTTTATCATTAAAATGATTTTTGGTGAAAATTCCACGAAGATTTTTGCTTAGGTCAACGATAATTTTAAAACCCCTTATTGAGTCAGCCATATGAAATCGACATTTTATTGTCATTACATTCATAGAAGTTATATTTTTTTTGAAAGCTGCTTCTTTTTACAGAAATTTATTTATCATCGAATTTTAGTTTTAAGAATTTTCTTAATTCTTTATGTTTTTTTTTGTATTAGATTTTTATTTTTATTCTAGTGGATTTTTTGAGTTCTGATATGGAACCTTAAATAACTTCCAAAAACAAGGAATTTCAGTTTTGGTAATGAGTAGACACCTTGAACAAATTGTTAAAATGTTACACATGTATCACTTTTAAGGGTAAGCATAAATAATTCTTGGAAATGTTCTAGAGATATTAAATTTCAGTTACATCTGAAGCTAGATGAGTCACATAATTGCTCCCGGATTTCTGTTATAAACTGCCACAGAAAGTTTTCCAAACATTCTGATTACTTTGATTTTTTTTGAAAATAATTCCGAAAATTCTCTTAGAAGTTTCTTAATTAATATCGAATAATTTAAACAATGTTTTAAAATCCCAAGTCTCTAAATTTACTGCCTATAATTCAACCAAGGCGATTGGTGAGAACAAAAATCACCAGAGTTGTGCTGGTAAATTAATGTTCAGAACACATCGTCATTATTGACTAGTTTTAACAGAAATGTGTGAAAGTAGATTCTAAAAAAAAAGACACTACACCGTCTTCAACCAGAGGTTGCACAAACTGAACAATCACTAACATTAGGCAACGGACAACACGAAACACCCAGTGGACCAATGAAGGATTTTTCGTTTGACGAAAAGTTTCCTCCGACTGGAGCGGGAATCGAACCCTCACTCCGTGGCACTCACAATACCCGAGAAGTAGAGAATATCTACAGCATATTAAAATATGTTATATGGAAAAATAACTGAGAAACGGAAAGAGTTATTTTTGTGTTATTAACATAACATGTCATGTTATAAACTTGTCTGTCATAAGCGGCAAAATAACAAAAATCATAACAAAAAAATGTTCTAGGAAGACCAGTTGAATAACACGTTTAGTTTGTTTCAATAACAACTTAATAACAGTGTATTCGCAAAATATTTCAATAACAAATTTTGAAATTAACAAGTTATTGATAACAATTTTAAAGCAAAATGAGTTAAAAGATCTTATAAGGTCTTAGGGGGAAGGGGGGTTTGTGAAAATGTGACAAGCAATGTGTTAAGTATAGGAAAACCCCGTACGAAGTGGGTAGGGAGGACGAAAATCACCAATTTTAGCGTGACGTACTTAATGGATGATCCCTACTGACACAGTTAGAATGTAATGCCAGAAAGAAGAGGATGAGGAACTGACGAGAAAACATGATTTTCTCAACAGTTCCTTGCGAAATGCTGTGAACAACGTCAATCTTGAATGGTGTAGTTTTGATTGCAAAACTTGTTATTGATGTATTATTGATGATCAAATATTTGAAAAGTTCCAATAACTCAATAATAACTGAACTTGTTCTACATCAAAACATGTTATTGAAATGTTATTTGAAGAAAATATATTAATACCACGATCATAACAGAATAAGTTTGTCCAACAAAACATGTTATGGAAAGGTGCCTCAATAAGTTAATAATAACAAACCAAGATATAAAAACAGATTTTGTGATTCCGGTGTTATCATTTTGATATTCTCCTCTGCTCGGGTACGCCTAAACGACTGACGCCGCTAACCGCACGGCCACGAAGCCCGATTCTGAAGAAATTTTCCTGAAATTATGAAGTTTTCAAAAATAAACGAAAAATCCCAAAGGAATTTTAGCTGCAACTGTTCAGGAGATGCAATTCTTCAGGAGATCAGTAGGTAGGATCCCGAGGTACGTTTCCCTCCATTTCTGCTTTGGAGTTCTGCTTTCTTTTTGCTATATTTCAGCATTCTTTCCACCTTTCTTTCAGAAGTTGGTGTAGAAGTTTCAAGAGATATTTGTTTCCGAATTTCAGCAGCATTTTTTTTTATAAGTTTTTTGTTTTTAAATTTCGTTTCTCATAGAATTTTAAATTTCATCTATAAATTCTTCAATGCGATTATTATTTTGTCTTCAAATCAGAGACATTCATTATTTTACTGGTATTGGAATTCCGGTAAGGTACACCGGGGCAAGTTGAAACGGGTGGGGCAAGATGAAACAGCGGGTTAACATGACGTTTTCTAATGATGATAAACAGTTTGATCGCCATAACGCATAGTTTTTGATTCAAACAATCTTTTAACGAAGGATAACTTACCAAATTGTATTGAAATCTGTTTTAAAACTTCGTGTTTCATCTTGCCCCACCCGTTTCAACTTGCCCCGGTGTACCTTAGTTGTCATAGGCATAAGTTTTAGTAATTCGTCAGTAGTGATTGTCGGAAATTCTTCATTGTTTAGGGCCACGGTGTCATTAGTAATCACAGGGCTGTTACAGCTGGCGCGGAGTTTGCGTTTTTAGTTTCGCGTGGTCTTGGTGCATTTATATTGTACACCACGCTGAAGAGCTAAGAATTCTTATCTCGATAAATCTTCTAAAAATTAACTCTCATTTGTCTGGAAATTTTATCTAGAATTTATCCTTGAATTGCACTCGAAATTATAACTTAGGGTAAGTGTACCAATTATGGCTATAGTACCAATTATTCGCCATAGTTAATTTTCACCCTTTAACGATGTAAATCAACAAGAAAAAATTTGTGAACAACAGATCACGTTCATAAAATATAGTCGCACTCATTTAAACTCCACATTTTCCTCAAATCATGGTAGAAATAAATCATTTTCCTTAAAATTTTGGCTTCCTTGCACCCTTTTTTGCCGTAGTGTACCAGTTATGGCTAACCCCATAAGGAATGCATGCTAATAGTGCGAAAAGGAACCGAAGTTAAAAAAAAGTAACCATAACTGGTACAGGGTTCGTATCATTGGCACACGCTGTAATCAATACTAAAAGTAGTTTTGGCTACGTTTCTATATTTTTCCTGTAAAGTATGGAAACTAAGCTGTCTTTTAACTTATTGGTGACATTCGTTGGTCTTCTCGTTATTTTTGTATAAATAGCTTTCCTTAGGTAGTGCCATAATTGGTACACGCACCCTACATTTCTTCCAGTATTGCTAAATATCTCCCGAGAGTATTCTTTCTTGATTCCATTCAAAATTTCTTCGAGATTCCTTCTGTAGTTCGGGATTTTCATTCAGAATTTCTCCCGAAGGATTTTCTCCTGAGATTCCTTCCGGGATTTTCGTCGGAATTCATCCCAAGATTTTCGAGATATTGTTCTTAGTATTCTACTAATTCCTTCCGGTATTCCTCCGGAGACTTTTCCAGAAGAGTCCCAAGTATTTTATTCGACGTTTTTCTTCAAAATTGTCCGTAAATATGTTCTGTATTTCTTTTGGACTTGCAAAAGAAATTCCGTTTGGATTATTCGGATACTTATCCTAGAATATCTCTCAGGGTTTTTTCATAGTTACCATTTTCCCTTTTCAGAATTTCAGAAGTAATCCAAAGAAAAACCCTAATTAGAACTTCCGTGAAGAAATTTGGAAGGAGTCAATAGGATGCCGGTAAAAACTCTAGATAGTAGTATTTCCGGATTTAACAATGAAATACCCTTAAAAAACCTTCCTCCCGTGAAGAAATCCCTGGTTTAACCCAGGGTCTTCAGTTAGCCTAGTGGTTAAGGCTATGGATCGCCAATCCGGAGACGGCGGGTTCGATTCCCGTTCCGGTCGGGCAAATTTTCTCGATTCCCTGGGCATAGTGTATCATTGTACTTGCCTCACAATATACAAAATCATGCAATGGCAGGCAAAGAAAAGCCTTTCAATTAATAACTGTGGAAGTGCTCAAAGAACACTAAGTTGAAGCGAGGCAGGCCAAGTCCCAGTGAGGGCGTCGAGCCATTAAGAAGAAGAAGAAGAACCCAGTGAGAAACTGGTTTAAACCCCAGAGAAAATTCTATGGATAGCATTTCCAGAGAAATCCTGCGAAGAACTCCTAGAGAAAACCTGGAAAACCTTTAAACAAAACAAAATGCGGAAGGAAATTTAGGGGGAAAAAAATGGGAAACTATATGTGAAATTAAAGGAGAATCTCATTGTCTCTCGAAACTTCTTGGATAAATTACTGGAAAAACTTGTGATGAAATCATGAGGGTTCCTCTGAGGAAAACCCCGGTAGAAACTTCTTAGCAAAAAAATCTGGGGAATCTCTAAGGGAAGTTTTAGAAAAAATTCTAGGAGGAATTCTGCAAGCAAATCTTTCAGCTGTTTTGGGAAAATTCCAAAAGGAACGCTTGCAAAAATCCAGAAGAAAACCCCAGCAAAATCCCGGGAGAACTTGTGGCAGAAGTCCTAGGGTGAACCTTGTGAAAATTTTCCGATACACTCACTTTGTATTACTAATGTCGACATATGTGCAGTACATATCATGGTGGACGCTAGTAGTTAGCTTAGAGACGATTATAGTAACGATTGCGTATGAGTTGTTGACAAGTGCACATGCTCGAGGCATGACACGCGAGCTTGCCATTTTATTTTTATTATTTTATTTTACTATCATTTTTACTGTAAGAAGCAAACAGTTTACAGTATTATCATCTAAATAGAATCCGTTGACAAAAGTAAGATCGTTGTAGTTATATACTCTAACGAAATTTTGTATAAGCAATCTCAAAATTAAGTAACATCAATGGGGCATGACTGTAGTCTGTTGATTAGACCAATAAATAAACAAACTTGTACTAAAGCCACTTCGGTTGAAAATCGACCAGTGTTGCCATCTGGTCGATACTCAAAATTCAATGACATTTCGGAAGTGGTATATTTGCATCTAGTGTGTGCAATTTACTTTACTGCCCTGTTTTTTTTTATGTGGAGCTAATTCTAGTAAAGTCATGCGGTTATTAAACCCTCGTTTGTTTTTTTACCGCCCATCTCTTTTTACTGTCTCTCTACCATGGACGTAAAAATAAATCGAAATGTTCTTTAATGATTCAATTTCATAAATCTCACCTCACCCAGGTAGTTGACACGGTTCTAAATCGCAAATCACCTTCTCAACACCCGACATTTATTTGCCAAAAGTGACATAAAATAAGTTTTGCCCTGAGCCTGACCCATCTTGGTCGGCTCTAACTTTCCCACCAACCGACACGACCTCCCCAAATCGCTTAATTTTCCGTAAATGACGCTACATCATTAAAGCATGACTTCGACCATGTCACCCGACTTGACTCGCGGCACGGTGCGGTGCAGAAATTCCCAGTAAAAGTCATTTCCCTTCACGGAACTTCTTGGGTGGTGGAGTCGTAGGAAAACGGCCAAAGAATCCGAGCATCGAGTGGCATCCTCCAGCACAGAGATGATAATAAATGCGAACATATTTTGCTCGTAAAGTCACTGCTGCTGCTGCTGCTGGTATTGCTAAATCCGATTCCGCGATTGACTTCGACAGCGGGCGATGACAATTGTTGGGCAGAGGGGGTGTTCGTCGCTCTGATGCAAGCAGAGGGGGTTCGATGAAGCGTAAGTTCGTAAATATCGGAATGGTGATGATTTTTTTTCTTGCTTTTTCCTTTCTCAAGCGAAAGCATGAGAAAGCATATTGATGACGATCCGCCGGGAAAGCCCTCACACCGTTGATGATGGGAGCTGCCGGTATTAAATTAGATGAACCGTGAATAATCGATTATGCATTAAAGGCTGCCGGGATTGGTGCTGATGCTGTTTATTGCTGTACAAGCGCTTCTGGGCGGGTGCTTGGGTTGGAAGAAATGAGATGCTAAGTTGTTCACTATAGAGAAAGGGACGACTAAAGGAAAAGTACCTGGAAACGATATTCATCCGAGCTGGGTCGATGTTGAAGATAGATAGATGGCGCCTTGAACAATACTCGAATTGTCTTGTTGCGTGCTACACGGAGCAAATTGAAGTCAGTTCCTACCGTTGATGCTATCGCTGTCAGCGCCAGCCTGAGTGGGATAGTAACTTGACTTGGGGCACGCAAGAATGGCAGAATAATCGAATTACAAAGCGACAATTGTAGCAACGGTTATTATCGGGTTTAAGTGCTCCTTGTGGAGGAATTGACAGTGATAATTGATTGCTTTGGAAAGAAAATATAAGACGGACAATATAATGATATAGAACATAGAAGATAGAAGATAGAAGATAGAAGATAGAAGATAGAAGATAGAAGATAGAAGATAGAAGATAGAAGATAGAAGATAGAAGATAGAAGATAGAAGATAGAAGATAGAAGATAGAAGATAGAAGATAGAAGATAGAAGATAGAAGATAGAAGATAGAAGATAGAAGATAGAAGATAGAAGATAGAAGATAGAAGATAGAAGATAGAAGATAGAAGATAGAAGATAGAAGATAGAAGATAGAAGATAGAAGATAGAAGATAGAAGATAGAAGATAGAAGATAGAAGATAGAAGATAGAAGATAGAAGATAGAAGATAGAAGATAGAAGATAGAAGATAGAAGATAGAAGATAGAAGATAGAAGATAGAAGATAGAAGATAGAAGATAGAAGATAGAAGATAGAAGATAGAAGATAGAAGATAGAAGATAGAAGATAGAAGATAGAAGATAGAAGATAGAAGATAGAAGATAGAAGATAGAAGATAGAAGATAGAACATAGAAGATAGAAGATAGAAGATAGAAGATAGAAGATAGAAGATAGAAGATAGAAGATAGAAGATAGAAGATAGAAGATAGAAGATAGAAGATAGAAGATAGAAGATAGAAGATAGAAGATAGAAGATAGAAGATAGAAGATAGAACATAGAAGATAGAAGATAGAAGATAGAAGATAGAAGATAGAAGATAGAAGATAGAAGATAGAAGATAGAAGATAGAAGATAGAAGATAGAAGATAGAAGATAGAAGATAGAAGATAGAAGATAGAAGATAGAAGATAGAAGATAGAAGATAGAAGATAGAAGATAGAAGATAGAAGATAGAAGATAGAAGATAGAAGATAGAAGATAGAAGATAGAAGATAGAAGATAGAAGATAGAAGATAGAAGATAGAAGATAGAAGATAGAAGATAGAAGATAGAAGATAGAAGATAGAAGATAGAAGATAGAAGATAGAAGATAGAAGATAGAAGATAGAAGATGGAAGATAGAAGATAGAAGATAGAAGATAGAAGATAGAAGATAGAAGATAGAAGATAGAAGATAGAAGATAGAAGATAGAAGATAGAAGATAGAAGATAGAAGATAGAAGATAGAAGATAGAAGATAGAAGATAGAAGATAGAAGATAGAAGATAGAAGATAGAAGATAGAAGATAGAAGATAGAAGATAGAAGATAGAAGATAGAAGATAGAAGATAGAAGATAGAAGATAGAAGATAGAAGATA
>NW_026916969.1:106183-131183 GCF_035046485.1 Aedes albopictus
GTCTAGAAAGGCCTAAATACTATTACACACGATTTGGACTTACGATTTTAACTATTCTCCTTCTTGAATTTGCTACCCTGAAAGAGTAGTATCGTTGTTCAAAAGTAACGCGTTCCGTCTAGTCTGTTGGTTGGCACACACGGAACGGTAATATGTACCCCTTCGCAATGGTATCGTGAAACGATTGTGGGTTTCGTTATGCTGATCATCGTTGATTCATCATCACGATAGCTGTGGACAAGAGTGCTGCTGGATTAAGTAAGTATTTGGTCTAGCCCCACCGCAAGAGGAACACCACATCCCGATCGTGCTGCCAATTGGAAGATTGTGCCCGAGGCCGACATTTGGTGGCTCCAGAGAGGAGGAGCTACTGCCACCAACAGCAGCATTCACGGCATTTCTGAGAAATTCCGAGAGGAATCCTTGGGGACCCTGGAAAAAATAGTGGAATCAAACCTTGCAAATGTCTTTTCTATATAACGTTATTTCAATTTGAAGTGATTAGACCAAATATCTCAAAACCTCTTAGTATGTGTTGGTATATAAGTTTATTTCTAGCCGAGAACAAATTTGCATATATATCCTCCAAATCGAATCGCGGCGAATTTAACATTAAAATGAACACAATACTATTCTATACTATAAACATGGTAAAATAAGTATTCCAAGTTTTCCTGATTGTTATTTGCGATGTCATCGCACTAGTGATAGTGCCACACCCATGCTGCTCCCAAGAGTTCTGAATCCGATTTCCCTACTTTCTTTAAGAAGCTGACAGAAACAGATTTTCCAACCCAGTCAGTCATGCTTGTACATTGCACCCACTCAAGTACACCGACCGAGTAGTAGGTAGCAGCAGCAGCAACCAATTCCTTACAGTAGCAACTTTTTAAACAAGTTTCCCTTCGCGAAATACACTCCCGGTCAAAAGTTTGGGGTCACCCCCTGAAAAACATGTCATTTTTTAAGGCCCATATCTCCACCAATTTGCGTCCGATTTCAAAAACCCTGGTCTCATTCAAAAGATAATAAGTCAAAGAAACTTTGAACATAATTTTGGTGATTTTTTTCCAAAAATATTAATATGAAAACTTAACCTAAACTTGCAGAATTTTCCAAAAAAATGATTTTAAGTTTACGGCAGTGTCGCTGGAAATTGGGTCGACCAAATTTTAAGATGAGTGTGGTAATATAACCTAATTTCTATTAGCTTTCAACTGCTTTTTACAGAATTTCGCTAAAAAATCCAGAGAAAAAGTTATTAAGTAAATTAACTCTTGGTGTCATCGGCCAAAAGTTTGGGGTCACCCCTCGAAATGATGCATCGGCCAAAAGTTTGGGGTCACGGTAGTAAAACATGGAAAAATGATTTGTCGATATCTTTGTCATCTTTAGTTCAATTTTAATTCTTCTTGGCTTATTTGAAACATAATGAATGGTACCTACTGCATAGAAATTGAACCACACATATTTATTAAAACTAATATGCTAAAACTTAACATAAAGTTGCCTTATTTTTTTAAAGGTGGCGAAATGTGTTAACTTTAAATAACATTTTCTTATACAAAAATCATTGAATACGTTTAATTAAATGCACGATACGTAAGTTCAGTTTATTATCTTTAAAATAAGCCAAGAAGAATTAAAATTGAACTAAAGATGACAAAGATATCGACAAATCATTTTTCCATGTTTCACTACCGTGACCCCAAACTTTTGGCTGATGCATCATTTCGAGGGTTGACCCCAAACTTTTGGTCGATGACACCAAGAGTGAATTTACTTAATAACTTTTTCTCTGGATTTTTTAGCGAAATTCTGTAAAAAGCAGTTGAAAGCTAATAGAAATTAGGTTATATTACCACACTCATCTTAAAATTTGGTCGACCCAATTTCCAGCGACACCGCCGTAAACTTAAAATCATTTTTTAGAAAATTCTGCAAGTTTAGGTTAAGTTTTCATATTAATATTTTCGGAAAAAAATCACCAAAATTATGTTCAAAGTTTCTTTGACTTATTATCTTTTGAATGAGACCAGGGTTTTTGAAATCGGACGCAAATTGGTGGAGATATGGGCTTAAAAAAATGACATGTTTTTCAGGGGGTGACCCCAAACTTTTGACCGGGAGTGTATGTTACTGGTGGGTACTGCTGGTACCGGCTGGCCTGGCTTGGCTACACTCCCACAAAATGAAACTTTATTTTGCCTGGAAGCACTTTCCAAACTGCTTTCGAGCTTCTTGATGGAGTAGTTTTATAACTAGCGTCAGTCACCCTGTGTGCACATCCTTCCATCCAACAACCTTGTGTTCTGCTGTTGAAAAAGCTGCTCCTGATTCCTGAACAAAAAGTATAAAAAAAATTGATGAAGTTCCAAAGTTGAGCGCGAAACTGACGTCCTCCCACTGCACTGCTGCTGCTGGGATGCTGGATCAGCAGAGGTGGGAGGAAAGGACGGGTGGTAGAGTGACGCGGTGTCCAAGTGAAGTGGTCGTCGTCCGATCCTTCAGAGAGACAGGATGCCTTTTGATTCTGCATTGTGCGGAACAGCAGTAGTAGCAGCAGCGGACAGGCCCAGATGGACTGACAAGGACAAACGGATCATTTTTGCCTTCCCCGAGTTGATTGTTCGAAGAAAGGCTCTGGTTTTAATACTGAATGAAGTTTCCCAATCAAGGATTCAGAGAATCAATTCTAGTCGTTTCAGATTGATAAAAGGAATTCACTTTGCAAAATGTCTCTTTTAAAACGAAACAGCTTTAACCAAATGAAGAACTACAAATGCACTGCAAGATTCTTCCAAGAGTTTCATTTGATAACTCAGGGTTTAATTCGGTTGCATTATTTCAAAGAGTACAGTTAAAAGTAGATAACAGCCAAGTTGAATAAGTCAACATTACCTTTTAGGGGATTACTCAGCATCTATTGATTGTAACCCGATGATGAACTATGATAGTAGACATCCACTGATACACAGAGTAAATGTATCATTTGGGAAAAAGTTTTTAGTCTGCTAAGCCATTCGATTCCGGAAAGGATGAATAAAAGTGGAACTTAGTTCTAGAAATTTCTCAAATTATTTTTCATTATTTCTCTGAAACTATCGGAGCAGTGTGTGAATAATTTTCATGATTTAGTTATTTAGAAACCCAAGACTTTATAATGACTTTATAATGACACACCAACTACGTCCTAACGGTCATCAGGAAACGTAGGATTCGTTGTAACTAGAGACCGAAATCACCTCCTACTATCTTTTACAAATCACCGAAACATGAGCTATTAGTCGCTTATTGACCACAGACGTCATTGGAGCTACCCTTAGATACCTGTTGCGTTTTTACCAGTCTTTATAATTCTTGGATATCTCGATAAATCGTCCAACTACATCCTTACAGAACATGGATGATCGAATTAATCTTCACAAGCTGTTTTCTTTTGTATTCTTCGCACTATTCTCTCACCATTACTTCAAAACAGTGGACAATGTATGTATAATCAACGAGTATAGCAGAAATTAGGACGACTTGACTGAAGTAATATCTTTACTTCAGAGAACCGTAGAACAGTTAGAGTTTATGTACGCGAAAAGTTTATGTTAGCTACTGAAATGAATGTTGGATAGATCCAGATGAAGAAAGTTCCTCAAAAAGATTCCTGTGTATCTGGGATGAACTACTTGAAGTCCTTGAGTCCAATAAACTGAAGACAAAATGTAATTACATGTTTTTGCCTACGTAGGGCTTCTATGAGTCACAAAAACTCGTATTTTTAATCATGTGTCAAAGAGAGGATGTTTCATAACTATTCCCGAGAATATTTGTCTACCTTACTGAAGTCATGCCTTGACTTTAGAGAACTGTAGCTAGACTAAAACTTGAGTATTTTTTTTACGAGAAACTTCTGTTAACTACAACAGAAACTAATAATACAGCGGCCAGGGTGAAGTAAGTTGCTCGACAATGTTCCTCCTTGGGTATATGAGATGGCCTGATGGAAGTCATCATGGTACCGTGATTTCGGGTGAAATTGATCAGTGGGGTGAAATTGATCGACGTGAGGGCAATTTTTATTTGTCAAAAATAAAGCTTTGAGCTTAAAACAATTTGTAGAAAATGACCATCATCTGGCTCAAAGGTTATTGAATGATGAGTTTACATGTTTTACAGCTAATTAGTCACATATTTCTATATTAAATTAAATATTTTCCGAAACTGCCTAATTGGCGAATTTCATAGACACTTTCAAACTTTTGTTACCGTAACTGTATCACACATGGAATAAATATTCGAATGAATGTTTATAGCTGCCAAGTGTTCGCTAAACCCGATTTCGTCATTAAAAGTTTTGTAAATATTGATATTTATGCATAAAATTGTACTTTTGAAAAATAATGACTCGATTAGTATGGAAATTGCATACTTTTAGGCGTTTTCTTTAGGTTTATTAAACTTTTAACTTAAATAATTTAGAATTTACTAAACTTGTAGAAGTTTTACAAAGCTTTTCGCATTCTGGAATAGGTAATTCAGATGGAAAATTGATTTTCAGCACTTACAAAGACATTTTACTGACTGATCAATTTCACCCCGAAGCTAAAATTTCTGATTTTTTATTTTAAATGATATTTATTGCAATAAAATGATTTGCAGTAAAAGTTTCAACCTCGTTGAGTGATGAAACCCGTGGTCGTACTTGTTTTAAAGCATTGAGTTTGACCATATCGATAACTATTCAAAAAATAGAAGTAAAAAACTATGAAAAGTGATCAATTTCACCCGAAATCACGGTACCCTGATCGCGTTGCATCATCAGTTCCTGAAATGCTTCCAGGAATGCGTTTAAAAACCCTGCCGTAATTCCGTAAGGAATTCTTCATGCGATTGCTTCCGGAACTTCTCATGGGATTTCTTCAGAAATTTCTCCAAGATTTCCTCCCAGGGTTCACCCGGGAATTGTTTCTGTGTTTCTTTCAGGAATAATTTCCGGGAATATTTTAAAAATTCCTCCAAGCACGCTTCTTGGGATTCCTTCAGGAATTCTTTCTGGAATTGTTTCAGAAACTCCTCCAGGAACTATTCAGAGATTCCCTTAGGAATTCCTCTTTGCATTGCTTCCGAGATTCCTCCTGAGGTTTCTTCAGGAACTCTTTCAGATTCCTTCAGGAACTGCCACAGGAATTCCTCCAAGAGTTCCTCTACGTACTTTTTTGAGGATTCCTTCAGTATTTCCTAAAGAATTTCAGTGATTTCTTCAATACTTTCTCCTGGGATTTCTTCAGAAACTCCTTCTGAAATTCCATCAGAAATTGATCCTTAAGTTTCTTCCTGAGATTCCGCCAAGAACTCCTTCAGGAATTGTTGTAAGTTATCCAGTGATTCTTCAAGAAACTCCTCCTGAAGTTCCTTTAGAGATATCTCCAAGGATTCCTTCAGGGATTCCTCATGGAATTTATGCAGGGATTCCTTCAGGAGTGCATCTGGAGATTCCTCAAAGATTCCTCTAGGAACCATCAATGTTAACTTCTTTTCCCAATCAGCCTAGATAGCTGTGTAGTGTCGGTATCGGTTGTCTCAATTGGCTAAGAATAACACTACGGATCGCCTGATCCAGTGGTAAGAGTCCACTAAACAGGTGACCCCTAATTCATGGTGTTATGCGGCTTTATGCTTACCGTGCCAAGGAATGAATGGTTAGGGGGGTCTAATAAAAACCTAACCACACACGGAGCCTGTGGAGAATTAGGGCGTCCTCCACAGTATTACGCCCTATCTGCGCTAACCGGAGCAATAGTGCAGTGGACCTTGCGTTTCTCCGAGATAATCAGTTGCCCTTCTTAAGTCTCAAATTTGAGGCTAAATAAGGGCGAGATTATTCAAATGTTGTAAATTAGCTTACATTACTACCTATACGGTTTCGCTTAATGCGTTTTCGCCATTGGCGTTTTTCAATTGACACCGATTTGGTTTGTCGTCGATGTTTCCTTTTTGTGCTGTGATTGTGAAGAGTGTAATCCTGTCTAGTTTGGGTAGTGGCTACGGCTAGGAAACCTCAGATCAATTTTCAGCGTAAAAAGCTTGCGTGGGCCAAGTGGCTCTAATTCAAAAAACTCATTTTCGTAGGGTAACTTCTGTATAGGTTACCTTGTGAAACCAGTTTTGCTTCTTTCATTATAAATGAAGTGTCGTGCCTCGAGCATGCTATATCTTAGAATAACGTTAACAGTATGTTTCAACCTTTCCTTATGGATGCCTTCAAGCAAGCTCTTGTATTCAGCATATTTTCGCTGATATTTGGCAGTATTGCTACGATGATTACATCATCTGAAGTAGCTCAAACATTAATTTTAGATGCTTCAGTTTGATGGATTACTTAGGAAATGTAGTTCATGGATAACTTAGCATAGAATTGCATCTAACCCAACTCTGCATGAGCAGAATTTGTCATGAGTTGACTCATTGGCATGTGTCAGATGAGGAGTCTCCATTTGACCTTCTTAGCACTTTTGAGTGTTCCTTCGCAAAATTTGTGTATTCAGGCGTCCCTGCTCAACGAACTAGGGAACCTGTACTAATTGGTTGCGACCACATTTTGTAGATAACTCGCTTCCATTGCTACTCCAAAAGAGTTTCCTTGTGGTTTTGTACCTACAACGCCCTCCATTGTGGTATACCATAACTATTGCTTTGAAAGAAGCTTGTACTCTCCGGTCTGTGCGGACTGCAAGAGGTATTCCTGAATGGAACTCTGATCTGTTCAAGTTCAAAATATCTTCGGATAAACCATTCTTTTGTATAGTTACGAATCTCTAGCTTCCGCTTGAGAATTATAGCTATACAATCGACTTAGTGGGCCCTAAAAAGCTCTTCTTAATGCAAATCTCCTCCAGAGGGATTTGAGTATTTCAAACATGTTTTGAACTTTTGTAGTTTTCTATGGGATATTTTCATGGCGTGAAATCACTCCACAGTCTTATCCCGAAAGGGTGCGTGCGTTGTATAAAGATGGAATGAGTTTCAGATTTATCTGGTTACCTCGTTCTTTCTGAAATGCTTGAAACGCATTGCCGATTATCACATCTGTGATGTTCGTCTGGCTGACATGCCTATTCATGTGAACTCACATGCCTCCCGATTTGGGATGTCCACAGTGACTCTTTTACACAAAGTTGTATATGTTTTCAAGAAAGTACTCGATCAAACGTAGGTTTTGCTTGGGTGATTTCTTGAATATTGAGGATGCTTTCGATACCGTGCCTTTCAATGTCATATTGAAAGTCGCATGAAGTCACAAGCTACCTTCAATGAGCTATAGGCTCTCTTTACGCTTATGCGTTTTACAGTGCCCTTTTCAGAGCACTGATTAAACCCGTTGTGGTATGGGCTATGAGCTCTCGTTGCGCTTATGCGTTCATTTCCTCTTCTAGGGTACCCCTTCCTATTTCATCATCTTTCCCTTTCCTAATCCCATTCCATCCCCTGTCCCATTCTCTCTCAGGTAAATGATGAAATAGGCTTATATGTATGGCGATGGCACAAATGTCCCAAATGGAGGATAACGTGCCTCTGGAGCCGGCCTTCTGATACCTGATACCTACGTACTCTTCTAAGGATTCGTTCAGGATTTCCTCAAGAAGTTCAGCGATTTCTTCAATACTTTCTCCTGGGATTTCTTCAGAAACTCCTTCTGAAATTCCATCAGAAATTGATCCTTAGGTTTCTTCCTGAGATTCCGTCAAGAACTCCTTCAGGAATTGTTGTAAGTTATCCAGTGATTCTTCAAGAAACTTCTCCTGAAGTTCCTTTAGAGATATCTCCAAGGATTCCTTCAGGGATTCCTCATGGAATTTATGCAGGGATTCCTTCAGGAGTGCATCTGGAGATTCCTCAAAGATTCCTGTAGGAAATCCTCTAGAGATTCCTTCAGGTATTCCTCTAGAGATACCTCAAGGAATTCCTCTAGAAACCTGAAAGTTCACCAGTGATTCTCCAAGAAAATCCACCAGAAATTTCTCCTCCAGGATTCCTCCAGGAGTTCCTCTGGAGATTTCTCAATGAATTTCTCTCGAAATTCCTCCTGGAATTCTTTCATGCATGTCTCCAGGAATTTCTCCAGGAGTGTCTTCAGGTATTCCTCCAGGAGTTCCTCCGGGGATTTCTATACGAATTGCTCCAGGGATTCCTTCAGGAACTACTACAGGGATTCCTCCAAGAGTTCCTCTTCGTACTATTTTTAGGATTCCTTCTGGATTTCTTAAATAATTTCAGTGATTTCTTGGGTTTTCTTCAGAAACTCCTTCTGGAATTCCCCCAGAAATTGATCCTCAGCTTTCTTCCTGGGCTATGTCCATGAATTTATCAAGGGATTTCTCCTGGAATTCCTCATAGAATTCCTCAGATAATATGTTCAGAAGTTTCTCCAGGCATTCCTCCTGAGGTTCCTCCAGAAATTCCTCCACGGATTTTTTCAAGGATTTCTCCAGAAATTTCTCCAAAGGTTTCTCCAGAAAATTCTCTAAGGATTCCTCCCGGAATCTCACAAGAGGTTTCTGCTAAAATTTCTGCAGAGATTTCTCCAGGCATTCCTGCAGAAAATTCTTCAGGAATTTTTATAAGAGTTGTCTCTAGAAATTTCTTCTGGGATTTTTATTGGAGAATTACTCCAGGGATTTTTCCAAAAAATCCTCTAGATATTCTTCCAGAAATTCGTCCAAAACTCCCTCCGGAAATTTGTCTAGGAATTCTTCCCGGGATTTTTCAGCATTATTTTTCAGATATTTCTCCAAGGATTCCTCCCATATTTGCTCTAAGGATTTCCCCAGGAATTCATCCAGGGACTCCTCCAGGTATATCTTCAGAAACTCTTCCAGGGGTTTCTACTGATTTAACTCCAGGCATACCTGCTAGACTTCCTCCAACGATTTCTCCAGGAATTCCTTCAGTGATTGCTCCAGGAATTAAATTTCAGAAATCCGTTCATAATCCCCATCAGCCAAGATTTTTTCCAGAATTACCTGAAGATTTTTTTTGAATTACTTGAAGGATCTCTAGAGGAATTTCTCCAGCAATTTGTATTGGAATACTTTAAACCCTAGTAGGATATTGGGGTCAATATGACCTAGACAGGCTCGCTGAACGTGTACTACGCCATCCTGGTGCGCTTAGTCTAACATCTTAGGAGGGTTTCCATAATTCAAGAGGGAGACAGGAGTCAGGAAAATCTTCAAGAAGTCATCCAGAAATTCTTTCACAAGTATCCCCGAGAAATCATTGAGGAGTTCATCCACGGATTCGTTCAGGAATCCATCCATGAATATCCTCAAGAATACTCCCTGCAGCTTGTGTTAAGGAGTTTCTTCAGAAATTCGTCCTGAAATTCTTCCGGACGATAACTAGGCTCTAACGACTGTCTAGTTAGTGAGCGCCACTCAATAACTGGACTGAGCTTCCGGAGCCGAAGACTATTTTTATATTGTGTTTTGTTTATCTTTTTGCAAAATGTGAGGTTATATTTCGTTTTTGTTTTACTGACAACAGCTTCTTAACTGGACTTTGGTCCAGTTATCGAGCGCCCAGTTAAACGAGCGGATGCTTCATCCTGTTATTGTTTTACAGTCACTGTGACTTACTCTGAACATATACACATACAACCAGAGCCGGATTTAAGGGGGGGCCAGGGGGGCCATGGCCCCGGGCCCCCATATTTCAGGGGCCCCCACAAAATGTTACTTCAAATGGGAACCAAAAAAAGTAGAAACATCTTGGTTTAATTTTAAGTACTTCTACTCTCAAGATGTGTGTGAAATATTGTGCTTCAAATGAAGAAAAAGCAGATATCTGCCTTTTAATAAAATTTCAAACTTTTCCAGAAAGGTGTTAAGATTTTTAAGGTTTGAATTGATCACTCTTGTGAATTGCACAAGTTATTTTACCGAAAATACATGAGAAAATCTTCACTTGAATTCTGGATGAAATATTATATGCTATGAAATAAAGAGTCGAAGAATTTCTGCTGTAAATTCGTGTTTATTTCTGGCGAAAATTATTGGTGTTTTTTTTTTAAATTTGCTTACATTGTTCTTCGAAGATTTGGAAGTGTTTCTATCAGAATAAAAGTTTTTAGAATTGTAGAGTTTGATTTCACTTACCAAACTTATAAATTATTCAAATCGAACACCAGAATTGTTAAAATATTTCTTTGAAGGAACTAGCAAGAATTTTGGGTCGGATTTAGGCGGAGATCTGATCAAATTTTCTTCAATATGATTAGTAGATATTTGTGAAGGAATTCTTGAAAAATCTTGAAATATTTAAAGTTTTGCAAACAATTTTTACAAATTTTTCTTATAAATCTATTCAAAGTAAAACAGAAATTCCATCAGGAACTCAATGGGTTTTCCGATGAAATTTCTTCAGCAACTTTTAATAGAATTTCCGATAAAATACCACTATGGATTGTTTGCCTCTTGAAGTTTTACAAGGAGTTCTTAACAATTATTCTGCGCGTTCACCAGAAACTTCTCTCGAAGTCGCGTTAGGAATGTTTATGATTAAGTTCCACTGAAAAAGAAACCTGGCAATCGGTCAGCAACTCTATAGATTTCATCAAAGATTCCACAAGAAATTCTATTTGAAGGTTTTGCAATAACGACCCCAAAGATAGCGCTATAAATTTTATCTGAAATTTATCGAAAATGTCTCCTATAAAATCTATTTTTAAATTTCTTAAAAGACTTTCTCATTAATTTCGACTTGATCAATGGAATCTAATATTATGAACACTCTGGGATAAAGCGTTATTTACTTGATAAAATTTCTTTTACAATCGTCTTCAGACTAGATTTTCATATCTGGATCTCTGTTATGCATAGTTTATTATTATTATTATTATTATTATTATTATTTATTAAAGACACTTTACCACGTTTTGTAGTGGCATTCGTGTCTGAAACATAGTTTATAGTGGAAGCCTTTTTGTCTCCCCTCACCCAATTTTTGGCAGTCTATTGCATTTTGAGGGGGCGGTTAGAAAAATATGTATCATAATATCGGGTCCTGTAAAAAATTCTTTAACAAATCCGATGAGTCCCTAATTTCTTCAATAACAACCCTTATTTTTGGACGAATTTTCCATATTTTCTGGATTTATCTACAATCCCCTTTTTTTTAAAAAAGGGGCCCCCACAAAGCTGTGGCCCGGGCCCCCACATTTGTAAATCCGGCCCTGCAACTGCATTCATAAAAACAGCAGTGAGAGACAATTTTCATACAAAATAGTCAACTTTAACATTCTGTATCTTTGTTATTCTATGGCCGATTGAGCCAAACATTTTGCTATAACAAAGTTTACCATATTCATTCCTGGAAGGAATCCCTGGAGGAGTTAATGAAACAGGAGTACCTGGAGGAATTCCTGGCACAGGAATACCAGGGAGGATTCTCTCTCAGATGAATGCTGAGAGAAATTCCTTATAGTAATCATTAAAAGTTTATCAATTTAAACACCTCCAGTCTACTACTTATATGTTTGAAATCATATTATCTGCTCCCAACGGTTCTTACAAAAAGCAGTAAACTATCGATAACAGTTATCCAAAAGTATTCATTTCCATCAGCGACATTCAGTATTACCATATGTAAAGGGATGTTGAAGAGTAGTCATGAGAATTCGTCACCTTGTCGCAGTCCCAGTCGAGAATCGAATGAGCTGGATAGTCTACCTGAACCCTTACACTTTTGGACACCGTTCATCGTTGATTTGATCAGTCTAGTCAGCTTTCCAGGAAAGTCGTTGGCATCCATGATTTTCCATAGCTCTGTGCGGTCGATACTGACGTACGCCGCCTTAAAGTCGATGCACAGGTTATGCGTTGGGACCTAGTATTCACGGAATTTCTGGTGGATTTGCAGTGACCAAGTGAAGATCTGGTCTGTTGTCGATCGGCCGTCGATGAATCCAGCTTGGGTTGATGACTTCCCACGAACTTCTTCGTTCTATTTCTCGGGGATTTCGGCTTTCAGTCAAAGAAAAGCGTTGATTTTCTTATCTCATCGCCAACGTTTCGATCCAGATGTTGGGATCTTCTTCAGGGCTCGAAATTAATCAATTTTGTCTAATCCCGTGTACATCTCACGGTTGATTGTCTCGTTTTTGAATTTGCACTGCACAAGTCTCATTTACTGCCAGCACCCTCGAAGGTAGTGGGTGGGTGGTACAAAATGGGAGGTCTACACCAGGAGGATCCATGACACTTGCCAACGTTGGCGATGAGATAAGAAAATCAACGCTTTTCTTTGACTGAAAGCCGAAATCCCCGAGAAAAAAGTCAACTTCCCAGTCGAACCTCTACAAGTATTCTTCGTTTTAGGTAGCTTCCGACGGAAGAGGATCTGGGATTACGCTTTGTAGGCGACATTATGAATGATCGCTCTGAAGCTCTGACATTCCAAATGCCTTTTCTTGTGAATGGGACAGAGAACCCCTTCCTGCTACCTACTTCTCTGGGCCTATCTTGATGAGTTCAGCTGCAATACCACCCTTACCAGTTGCGTTGTAGCCATGTAGGACATTTTGCAAGAAATTCTTTTCCCGGGAAGAGCGAGCATCTGATTATTTAGAAAGAATTACACCAAACAGCATCGTATGTTTATCTGATGGCCCCCTATAACGTGGCTGGTGCCGCTATTGACTTCATTATGCTTGGAACTCTGAATGATCCACATTGAGTGTGATTAGCCAGTCCCAAGTCCCAAACTATTGGCTCTTTATTCAAGTTTGATTGTTCTAGTAAATCACAGAGCAGCGATAACGAATTTAACGGTAATCTTTACCCATGCTTACAACTACCTCATCGACCTCAATTGCAAAGAAAATTGCCGAGTTGATTAACAGGATCAAGAAGTTTATCTTCAATTTCAATTTACTTACCATCCCCCGAACAAATTTCCTTTGACTGCATCTTGTCAAGCGAAAGACCACAACAAATTTACATTTAAATGGTACCTATCTACCGATTCAGCCTGTAACGAACTATCGTGCTATCAAAGCGACGTCCCCGTCGTCGTCTTCTTTGAGAACCATTTGGATAGGAAACGTGTGGCACAGTGCACAGTAGTGCACATTCCGTCAAGAAATTGCAACCAATTATCCTAATAGAATAATCGAAACTCGTTGCCAAGATGCGCCGGTGCACATGCACAATGAAGCAGAACCGTGCAGTAGTACGGAGCCCTAAGCATCTTATGCTTACAATACAAATTGTTCGATGCTGCCCTGGATGCTGGGCTGGCCTTTTATCCCCTCCTGTGTTCGCATGGTGCAATTGTGCTGGTTCTGCGACGGCCCTCGGACTATGATGTTGCCACGTCACTTTCTCTATTCATACCAGCTGCTCGGTTCCCATGATCCGAGATAGCACCGAAGCGATTTCACAATCCAATTGGCATTTTGTTATCGTCGATGCAACCAACGATATGGTTGTAATCGCTTTCAAATCGTCATGTTTCGACATTACCCAAGCGGTCCATTTTCCCAGGAGGATCAGTTAGTTGGTGGACACAACCATTGATGTCCCAATTTCAAAATCGTGCCCGATTCAATAGGACACATATGCCAGATGGAGATACAATCAGTAATATGTGCGCATCTCAAGATACGCAGGGAGATACTCTGGGAAGACACTTATATCTTCAGTAGTTTCTTTTGTTCAGCGGCCCTATTCTAGTAAATGGAATAATGCAGTTGCAGTGCAGATAATTGGATCTACAGGATGATACGAACGTAATTGCTGCACGTAGTAATCTCCTATCGCTTTGAGAATGGAATAGTTGATTAAATAATTGAGTTTCTGGTTGATGGACTAAATGCTATTCAGTTCACAATTGTCTGTTTTAGTATGATTAAAGTTTGATGCTTCAATTTGCATCATGTCAGCCTTATGGCGATTTTAGACGTTTAAACATAACACCGAAGGTAAGCATTCAGTATCCGTGTACTTTTAAAACCATTAACATCCTTCTGCTCTCATCTCAAGTTCGCGCGACTCCCGATGAAAATTGATTCGGACGTGGTAGCAGGAAAATGGAGCGATACGACCCGCCGTGTCGAAGTCACCTGCAAATTACCTAACTCTATTAGCTTCATTGTCATCATCATTATAGTGTCGTTACCGGTGGTGCCGGAGATCGGTTTCTACTGGCAGCAAGGAGCAGAAGAACCGAGCAGCATCGTTTCACTTCTCGATGACGCAGGTATGCAATAAATAGATGTCTACACGTGTATGGATAAAAATAAACTTGTTAAATGTAAGGATAGTGTTCTAGATAGATGCTTAACTGTTTTGATGGCTGTTTGTTTTTTACTCATTTGCAAGGACATTTGAGTGTCAGATGAATTTCACTAATTTGAGAGAAAAAATTGAGTTGATAAATATCACATTTAGATACAAAAAAAATAAACTAAATCTAGTCGGGACTCGTGTTGCAGTTAATCACACGTTCGTACGAGGATGTCATAGGTTCAATTCCCAGTCATGGAACATCCAACTTTTTGTCAGTTGATTTTCCCCTCGACAATGGGTGACACTGAACCTCTTTTGAGCTCATAGCTATAACAGACCCCCCCATCGAACTGGAAAAGAAACAACAGCCATAAAAACTAGAGGAATCCTCAGAGACATCCCTGGAGACATGCCTGTAGGAATTCCTGGAGGAATCTTCAGAACAGCCTTTCTCCAACTTCTTTATCGACGCATGTTTTTCTGCTGGTCGCGACCCATAATTTGAGAAAGATGGCACCAGAGGAATTCCTGAAGGAATTTCTGGAGGAATCTTTAAAAGAATACCTGCTGGAATCTCTAGAAGAACTCCTGGTGGAATTCCTGGAGGAATCTTTGAAAGAATTCCTAGAGGAATCTCTTGAGGTATATCTGGAGGAATCCCGACAGAAATTCTCGCAGGAATCCCTGGAGAAATTCTTTTTTAGAATATCCTAGAGGAACTCTTAGAGGATCCTATGTAGAAATTGCTGGAGGAATCCGTAGAGAAATCCTTGGAAGATCTCCTCGAAGAATCACTGGAGCAATTCCAGGAGGAATCCTTGATGGAGGAATGCCTGTAGATATTCATGGATTAATTTATAGAAGAACTCCTGGACAAATCACTAGAAATATTTCTGAAGAATAATGGAAAGTTCTGTAGGAATTCCTTGAGGAATTCCTGAAAAAAATACTAAAGAAATGCCAAGAGGAATTCTTTAGGGAATCCTTGGAGGAGTTTCTGTACAAATTCTAGGAGGAAGTACTGCAGAAATCGCAGAAAGAATGTCTAGAGAGACTGTGAAGGAACCCTATGAAGAAGAGGAGCTCCTATAGGAATCCCTGTAGAACTTCCTGGAGGGATTCCTGGAAAAAATCGTGGGGAAATATCAAGGAGGGATTTTAGAAGAAATTCCAAGAAGAGTTCCTGAAGGAATCTTTGGAGGAAGTAATCGCTGGAGTTGTTCCTGAAAGAAACACAGAAAGAATTTCTGAACAAACCCCATGAGGAATTTCTTAAGAAATCCCTGGACAGCTTTCTCAACGAATTTCTGGTGAATTTCTATAGGAACCCTAGAAAACATTTGAAGGAATTCATGTCTGCAGTAATATTTGGACGAATTATTAAAGGCATCCATGGACGAACTTCTCAAAGATTTTTTTGTGCAAAATGTATATGGGTTTCTCGATTTTTGAATAATCTCTGGTAAAAATTTCTGATAGAGTAGGTTTAAGCAATTCCTTGAGATTATATATAAAAAGCCATGTAGAAACTTCTACTGAAATTTCTAAAATAAACTTTGCAGAAATTTCTATGGAAATCCTTGTCAAAGATTCTGAAGCAATCGTCGCAAAAAGCACTGGAACAATCACAGGAGAATCTCTGAAGATATCCCAGGAGAAACTCCATGCTGGAATCACTGATGGTAGTTATGGGAAATTTCCTGGACGAACTCGTCGATGCACCCTGGCAAAGTATCTGTAAAAATTCTGAAGGAATCGTGGGAGGAATTCTTGAAGCATTTCTATCGGAACCTCGCATGGACATCTATGGAAGAGTTCACGAAGTATTCATTCCTGGAGAAGTCCCCTGAGAAATTTCTCAAGGAATCCTAGGAGAAGTTCCTTAGGACATGAATGGATGAGTTTCTGAAAGTACATATCATTAAGAAATCCCAGATATAGTATACTAGTGAATATTCGTGAAATTTGAGTTACTACAAGCAGCATATAGTTCTTAAAAGCCTTTCATTTTCCCTACCGGAACCGCTCCCGGATCACCCGGAAAATTTGACATGATGTTTTTGGAAGATTGATGAAAAACTTCAAAATCAGGGACGGAGTTCTAGACCGTTCGATAAGTAGGAGAGTGTCTGCATCGCAACGGTTTAAAACCGAACGGACTCAATCTATACAAAAATTTTCGCATGGCATTTTTGAGTTTAGCAAAGCCATCTAGAAAATCTTGGCCAATTGAACCCTTGAAAAAGGTCCCATACTGACCGCATCTTATTATCTTAACCCTTAAAGAGATACCTTCATGGCCTCAGTTTCGTCACCTCGCTGAGTGTGTTCCATCAAAAACGAGCTCTGATAGGCGCCTGGGGTCCAATGGACCTCAGGTATCCCTTTTAGGGTTAATATCTTAAGGATTTATCTAAGTAATTTGCAGGAAATTTCTTTAAAAGTTGCCATGTTCCTTACTTGATAAGAAATGTAGAAGGACTTAATGAAGGAACCTAAGCAATTTCCGGATCAATTTCAGAACAAACTTCCAGCGAAACTTAAAAAAATACCGAAGGCATTCCTGGAATAATATCTGAAAAAAAATGCCTGAGAAATTCGTAAAGAATCTGTTATTTTTTGAGAATTTTATCTGGCAATTAGGAAATTTCTTTGGCAATTCTTTGGCGAATTAATGGAATAGATGTTGAAGAAATTATTTAAAGAACTCCTTAAATTGCCAAATAATTTCCTAAAAAAGAAAATTCGTAAAGGAATTGTCAGGGGAACTTCCGGTAAAATCCCAAACAAATTTCCAGAGAAGCTCTTGAAAAAAAATACCTATGGAAGAATTTCCTCAAAAATTGCGGAAGAACTTCTCGAAAGTATTCGCAAAAAAAATACCTTTAGGATTTTTTTTCAACAAATTACACAAAGTCTTCAATGTTCTTCTGCATGCATTGCCGGAGAATTTTTAAAATGCAATTGCGTGAGCAATAAAAAATAGTTATCTGACAAATTCCTAAACAGGCTGTTGGAAAAGATTATGAATTCTGAAAATTGCCAGAGGAATTTCTAAAAAAAAATGGGTAGGAGAAAGGAACTGTCGAAAAAATTGCTGAAAATAGCTGCTAAGAGGTGCTAAAGCTATTGCCGGCACTATACGTACGGAAAAGTTTAGATAAATTTCTTAAATAATTCCTTGAGGGAGAATTCCTTGTAGATATGAAAAAATATTTTCGCAAAACTTTGCATTCTTCCAGGTTAAGGATTTCTTTCGGAAATTTTCGAGGGAATTTCTGAAAAAAATACATGAGGAACGAAGGAAAAAAATTGTCGACGTGACGGAATTTCCGATGGAACTGTCAGAGAAATTCCTGGAGGGAAAAGAATTGCTGAAGATATTTGTTTCAAATTTGCCAAAGAAATTCCTTAATAAATTGGTGCAGAATATTCCGGAGGCATTCCCAAAGAAATTGCCCTGAAGAGTTAATACGAAAAAAATACTTTCAAAATGATTCCTGAAGTGATATAACAAAAAACTTGGTAGTGATATTCATAAAAAACATCTAGAGAAATTGTTGTTGGATCTCTTAAAAATGCAAAAGGAGAAACTGACAGATGAATTTCTTAAGAAAACCGTCAAAGAAATGTTTGCAGGAATTTTCTGGAGAAATGAATACCTTAAGAGATTACGGGGGGAATTTCAAAAGAAACTGTCGTACAATTTTTAAAAGAATTATTGAATGACTCTTCCGAAAAAATTTTAAGAGGCAATTCTGCGACAAGTTACTAAAATTTCTGGAGGAAAAAAATGCTGGAGGAAATTTGAAAAAAGTGCAATTGTCGGAAGAATTTCTAAAATAGAATTTGAAAGTAATGGCCTGACAAATTGTTCAACAATTATCCGGAGCAATCTCCAAACGAGTATTTATCGTTTCTGTAATGTGAAGACCTAGTGATTTTTCAACAGTGGTAGAAAAAAAGGGAACCTTGATGGGGACTTAATTTTGATGTTCCCCCATCCCAAGTTACATTTTCAAGTCAAATATACTAAAAGAGGATCATAGAACCATCATGAAACCTAAATAAAAGGTAAAAAGGTTTTATGACGGTTCTAAAAACATCTACAAGACTAATTGGCCATCAAAATGTTACTTGAGATCTGAATAAGCTTCGAATGCTCTATTTGGATACGCTGAGATCAAAACGATAGATATCAGGGTGACAATTTGAACTACAATTGCAGTCAATATGATGAGATCTTTTTTATTTTTAATACTTGGATCAATGTAAAAACAAATTGTTACAGGAAAATGTTTATAAGCGGAAAGTCGGATATCACAACTTTTGATATCTTTTATCTTTTATTTGGAGCAGGGATAAGCCCGTTTGAGCTGAACTCTCATTTTAGCTCTCTCTCAAATGGGCGCAAAACCTCCTTATCTTTGCGCATCAATAGAAATTACAAATCCAAATGATGACAAAGATTACTTACGGCTAATATACACTTATATACTCTTAAACTTAAACTTAACTTTATACACCACTTAACAAGCCTACCTATTCCGTACAAATACTTCATTAAACAATCTTTTTATTACTGAACGTGACAAGTCAAAATCGAAAACGTGATAGCACTGATTAAACAAACGAGACATATTGGCAATGGGTTCGTTGTGGCCATAATTGGTACGAGAAGTAGGAAGACGAAGAAAACTGTGCGAACGGAGATTACGACGACGAATATCAATACTTAATAAATTCAAGATACTAGGACAATCAATACGAGACTGTAGCACATCAGATACGAAACAAGCCTTAATGACATTACGTCGGTTTCCGAGGATCGGTAGATCGATCAGTAAACACCGATCTTCATAACGAGGAAGATTGTGGGGGTCGTTCCAGTGTAAGTGACGGAGTGCAAAGCGAATGAATCTGCGTTGGATGGATTCTATTTGGTTGACGCTATTTCTATAGTAAGGAGCCCAAACGACAACCGCGTATTCGAGTGTGGAACGGACTAGAGAGCAATATAAAGCCTTTAGACAGTAAATGTCCGTGAAATGTTTCGCAGCACGAAAGATAAAGCCTAGGCATTTAGACGCTTTGGAAGTTATATACCCTATATGATCTTTGAAATCAAGTTTACTGTCCAGAACAACACCTAAGTCTTTTATCGACGAGACCCTACTTAGCTGTTCTCCAGCGATGGTGTAATCGTATTGTATCAGAGACCTCTTCCTTCCAAACGAAATAACTGAGCATTTTGACGGATTCAAGCACATACGATTTAGAGAGCACCAGGAAGTGAATTTATCTAGCTCGTTCTGTAGAACTGTGGTGTCGCGGTAACAGGTTATTTCAAAATACAGTTTGAAATTATCAGCATATGATAGTTTTAAACATTTGAGTTCATCGTTTACATCATTTAAATAAAGTAAGAATAAGAAAGGTCCAATATGGCTACCCTGCGGTACACTGGAAGCGACACGAAAAGGAGCAGACGTTGTGTCACCTATTTTGACTGGCACAGTTCGACCAACCAAATAAGAGTGAAGCCAGTCTAATAGACTGCCATTAATCCCAAGGCGTTTAAGCTTGGCTACCATGATTTGGTGATTGACTTTATCAAAAGCAGCCGAGAAGTCGGTGTAAATTGCATCGACCTGCTTGTGATGCTCCATAGATTTCACAATAAATGACGTATAGGCAACTAGGTTTGTGGATGTTCAGCGTTTTTCGATGAACCCATGTTGAGTCTGAGAAACGTAGTTGGCACAATTATGATTGAGAAACCCCAATACGACGAGTTCGAATAGTTTGGACGTAGCACACAAAGCTGCGATTCCTCGCTAGTTGACAATATTATCCTTTTTGCCTTTCTTATGGACAGGAAACACGAATGATTTCTTCCAGTTACTTGGGAAAAGGCCAGAAATTATGGAGCGGTTGATAATGACGGCTAATGGTGTCGCAAGAGAAGTGTAACATCGTTTGAGTAAAATGGAAGGAATGCCATCAGGCCCGGGATTTGTAGACATCTTAAGTTGACCGCAAGCGGATTAGATTGTTGATTCAGTGATGTATGGATGTGGACCGGCAGCTGGACGATGAGGAACTTTCGAAGCAGCATCGTTTACTTGATTTGGTGTGAGCTCCTCATTCACAAAGACAGCAGCGTTCCAGAAAGCGAGTTGAGATTCTTAAGCCTATGCATTTGAGCCAGGGCATTCAGTCTGAACACCTTTGTCCCATCCCAGAATCCTAGATTACATGGAGTGACATTAACTTTCTTAGCAAAGTCGCTCTCAACGCAGCTGTATAATAATATCTCTTTTACGGAAAGGTTGGTACGATATGTTCCCGTTCTACGGTTTTGATGTCCACGGTAATTCAAAATAACGCTGCACAGTAGGCCTAACCGCTTTAATACTTGCAATGTATCTTTGATATACTACAAGCATTAATAATTGCAAGAAAAATTAAAGATACAGTCTGTTCTATCATTTTCCAGATTTGTTTCAATAAATTGTTGTGCATGTGTAGACTAGACTAAACTAGACTAGACTGTATGGTCTTATAAATATAAAATGCACTATCAAGAGTAAAATTTATTAAAATATTGCCTAGATTCTGAGCGTGATCCCCTCGGCATAGTCGTAATCCGAGTCATAATAGCTCTATTACACCGTGTAAAATCTGCTTCCTCCAAAACTCTACTTACAGTACGTACGTATATCCATCGTTCCATCATCACCATACTCCAGCCCAGTTCAGCAGCAGGCAACAGTTTGTTGTAATTGTATTGAGCTTCCGGTAAAATGCCCACCTGCTAACGTTATCTTCTACCGTTGTTGTTGGCACAGCCGGTGCGTGGCGCGTTCTTTTCCGTTTCTCACCTGTCTTCTGTGCCCTACGAACCTAGAAGCAACATCGCCCAGAAACGAAGTAATATTCCGAGGAAAATTGACTCAGATTCATATCTTGGTCGTCGGATGCTTCTCTTTCCAATGACGATGGGGGATTTTCCTCCTCAACAGAGCACTGCGAACGCAAGGACAATTTAATATCAATTTAACTGGGTCGAATTTTATCGGCGAGCTAGGAATCGCAAACTTCGCCCCCGGCAGCTCAGATTGACGATGAGTTCGTTTAGTATTCGATGATGGTTCGTAATTTTTGCGCCATCCGATCCAAGTTTAGTGTGATCCTGTGCTTCGGAATGAGCGGATGGGTTGGTTGGCAGGCGGTAAGATCAGGCTCCGGTAAAATTCTGGTCTTGATTGTTATTTGTTGTTCTCCGACACCTCGCCGCCGCTGATTGCAATCAGTTTGGTTGATTGTGTGTGCTCTGAGGCTGATTGGCGCTATGGTTATGGGCGACGGAGAGTCGATTGGAGCTTCCAGTTTTTTGTTGGCTCAATTTTGGTCCTACAAATCCGATTCGTGAAGTTGGATCTAATCGGATGTGGATCTGATTGTCGAATTATTGTTTGAACTGAGTAGCTAATCAGCAATACTGATGATATTCTGCAAATTTGATAATGTAAAACCCGAAAGATCCTAGTTCCTTGTGAATTGTCTTATTTGTTTTTACTATCTAAGACTGGTCCTGTCCTGAGTACTTCTAGTTTCATTTATTCAGAGAAACGCTCTTTGCCAATTGAACTCTCACCACGTGGCGTTAAAAATTTTAACTCATATCTACAAGATGAAAGTGTTCTCTTTTGATTTTGCTGGAAAGACATGAATCTTTACTATTACGTATGCTGCCGTACCGTAACTACAGTACATTTAACTTTACACGGCTCAACCACAGCGATGGAGACGCATGGTGGTTTAATATTTTTCCCATTTGGATTCGGATCCTATTCTCTTCAATTTCTGGCATTCAAGAGCTTAACGCAATTACCCAATCATGTTAAGCTCTTAAAAGAGATTATCTAATTTGGGAAAAATAGTCATGCATAGTTACCACTAAATCCTCTTCAGCGGACCTGACTTGATGACTTGATGCAGTGATAAAATATTCGCAGCTTCATTATGCATGTGTAGTCGTCCCTTCAGCGAAAGGATTCCTGTTGATCGCATTTTGCATCGCATTCATGTGCTCAAAAGGCACAAGCTTATCGTCGCATATCCCATCTGTTGGGGGCAACCCCACGCCACTGCCAACCGATAGCGCGCAACACTGTTTCATGTCACCAACACTTCCCCAACAGTTAGGTGTCAAATATTGTGTCCTAAATTGATTAATCATCATTCTCAAACCTCTTCTTTGATTAGTGCACAAAAAGGGTAGAGTAAATAATAAGTTGAAATTATCTGTGAATTAGACCGTCATCCTGTTGAATTAAAGTGAATAAACCAAAGGAGACTAATTGTAAGTTTTCGAAGTTATAAACTATATTTGTATTCTAATGAATATACTTAATTAATACAGATTTGAGCTCGCTAAACTTAACCTAAAAACGGCGTGCTACAACTAAGGAATCCGAAAACGTTCCAACAAAACTCAAATAATTGAGGACCATTTCGGAACGGATTCATCAGGATGCCGGAGACCGACCGCTTCGACTGCCAGTTGTGCGATCTGGCGAATAACATCGACGACATGGTGCAGTGCGAAGGTTGCGGCAAGTGGTTCCACTACGGATGCGTGGGTTTCGACGATGGCAAGAAGGAGGAACACTGGAAGTGCCAAGGATGTGTTGCCAAATCAACTCTCGGCGGCGGCGAAGGAAACTCCAGTGCCCAGGTCAGTAGCGAGCAGCAGCAATCGAACAGCTTCCCCCGAAGAGGAGAGTCGCTCGGGGATGTCGCTCGGCTTAACCTCGAATTGCTGGAGGAGCGAAAGGCGTTTCTGCTGAAGGAAATCGAGCTACAACAAGCGGCCCAGCTGGAACAGCGGAAGTTGCAACTGGAGAAGGAAGTCTGGAAGGCAAGATACGACATCGTAAACGCGAGGAGTGAAGCAGCCAGCAGCGAAGGGAATACCAGTGGCCTTGGAGACTGGATGCATCGACTGAATCAGTTCGCCGTTAGCCAATTTCAGCCAATTTCTGTGGCGGCGAGTGCGGTGACGGTTCCGACAACGATCTCTGGAACAAAACCACCACATTCCACTGTTGCACATTGGAGTAAATCACATCAAAACCTGATCATAAGTGGAAAAACTCAAAATGAAATAATTGGGTTTTCCGTTGTGTTTTTGCTAAGTATAGTTATCGTGTAATCGTTTGACAGCTAAGCAGTGTCCAAATGTTTTGTTTACGCTTATCAGAAGAGGTTAAGTGAAGCTGAAGTTTAGCCGTTTTCTTTTATATGACTCACAGCGCGTGCTAGTTTTGACCGTACAAAGTAAATGAAATTGATAGTCAATCAATTCAATGATGCAGTTTGTTAAAGAAGGTTAATGTTGTTATTCTGTTAATTTGAAACCCAAACAAATTGGCGTTGAATTTACATATAATACATGAAAATATTGAAAAAAATATTTGATGGAATCCTTTACCGTACATTCAAAATGAAATAAGTTGATTTTCCGGCTGTTTCCGGAAAATCTGCTTTTAGTGTATGATAAAACTATTGTTCCTCTTTCATATGCAGAAAGAAAACCTTCCGGATGTTTCCGATTTCAAAAGTTGCATCACTTTGAAAAAATCGTGATAATTATATTATTATATGATATTATTTGCCTTAAAACACTATTTGGCCCTCTGGACGTATTTTTGCTGAAAACTAGAATTCAACAGCTTTCAAGCTAAAAAAAAAAGTTTGAAATCGGTCAACTGGTTCAAAAGTTGTGATTTTTTGAAAAATTTTAGTTTCGAAAAATCTGACTTAAAATTGGTCACCCTAATGACGAAATAAAAAAAATACGAAAACTATGAAATACGTTTCATTACTAATTTGGGTTGCATTTGGGTTGCGAAAATGCGTCAAAATAATTTTGATCAGTTTTGATGTACTAGGTGCTCCACTGTGTGTTGGTGGGATCAAATCCACCCCGCAAACAAGTACGTCATTCCCAGCAATCGTGTCGCTCTTCGGGACAGAATCAGGTGCAGTTTCCCAACCGACGTCCAGCCAAGCGATTCATCAACAAAGCCACCTTCCGACGAGCGTTCATCCGATGGGACAAGCTACCAGCTTCATGCACGACTTCCAGCCTGGAGGAGGGGCAAACCGTCCGGGATCATCGACGCCGATCACTACAGCCAATTGGGTCAATCCAGTGACGGGTCTCACCAGCTCCACCCAAGCTCTACCACCATCCATCAGCTCAGTCGGACAGTTCGTTAACTACCCGATGCAATCGGTACACGTAAGTCAACCATACCAGGTAACGACTAGCTTAGGTAATTTTGCATCAGTAGGTCAGGTAGCTTGTTCCCAATACGCAAACTGTAGTGTAGGGCCAGTTCATCCCCAAATGAGTACAATAAATGCACACTCGTGCTACACTCCCTTCCCCCTCCCGACAAGTCTTCCTCAAGTCAACCCACATATCTCGCAAGCACCCTTTGATGCCCCGATGGCTTTCGTCGCGAATATCGATAATGCGGCGCCGACAGCTCGTCAACTCGCGGCGCGACACGTTATGCCGAAGGAACTCCCAGTGTTCACTGGCAACTCGGAAGAGTGGCCAATGTTCTTCAGTGCTTTTAACACATCAACGGAAGCGTGTGGCTACAGCAACGTGGAGAATCTTGGCCGACTTCAGCGGTGCTTGA
>NW_026916969.1:131683-156683 GCF_035046485.1 Aedes albopictus
TTGTGATAGCCGTTGTGCCCGAAACAAAAGGACGCGATCTGGAAACAATTCACAAGTTGTTCGAAAAACGGCCCTCGTCGGCGTCGGCGTCGAGAAACGACAACGTGGAAACTGGTTCGAAGCATGGTCATGACAACCCAGCCATGACCGGTAGCGAGGATGAAATTGTGCCATGTAGTGATGTTAGGAAAGTTGACACTAAGTTCTAGCGAGATTATTTATTTTTGAATAAATTGAAAGGCGGAGATTTCGAATATTAGGTTTATGTAAATTTTGTCTTTGCATTCCATGTCCACTTTTGCCCCCTAACTGCTGTCGCTATCGGCTTTGTTTGACATCTACGGTGGAGTGGGGAGATCACCATGAACGCACAAGCTATATTACCATAGGCATCTATTGATGAAGACATGTAGCCATTGAGTGTTCTTTACTGATATACACTTATACACCAGGTTTCAATGGAGTACAACAGCACAGATTTAACATTTGAGTTTAAGATTAGCATTTTTGTGCCGACCTATTTCGACCATTGAACCACAAGTTAGGGCGGGTCAGGGGTATGCCGGAAGTATGAGCCTCGATACACCTTCATAGATCGCGTTCCATAGTACCGGGCCCAGGATAGACCCCAGAGGTACCCTCGCGGTGTTGTGGAAGGTCCTTTCACCTTCCTCGGTGTCACAGATTAGCACCCTATTCTGGAAGTAGCTCTCCGGTATCCGGTATAGGCTATCCGGGACTCCTAGGTGGTGCATGGCACACTCAAATGCCCTGCTGACACTGTTGAACGTATGCATCACGTTCAGCATGACAACCGCGCAGTAGCGGATTCCCGTTCGCTTCTTTTGGGCCGCTATTTCGGCCACTTTGGTTACACCGGCCACCGTCGATCGACCCTTCCGGACGCCAAACTGGTTATCCGAGAGCCCAGATAGATGACTCTGGTGTAAACCGTCAGCCTCGACAGAATGGTTCTCTCCAACAGTTTCCCGGCGGTGTCCAATAGACAGATAGGTCTGTATGCCGACGGGTCACCAGGTGTACCTAAGTAGCCATGGCCCAAAAGGCCCCTCCACCACAGAGAACAGACATCCAGGCTAGAACAAATTTCAATCAGAAAGTTGTGTAAGGATTTGAATCTTCCACCAAACACCAGGATTCATCTAGGAGTTCTTTCAAGTATTTCTTTAGGAATATAATCAGACATACCTCCAGAATTTCTCGAAGAAATCATCAAGGATTTCTTTCAGGAAATTCTCCACGATTTCCTTCTGGACTTGTGCCTGAAATTCTTTCAGGGATTGTTCCTGGAAATCCTTTTTTAATTCCCCCTGGAAATCCCTCGAAGGTTCCTCCTTGAAATTTTATGGAGATTCGTCCTGGAAATCCTTCGGAGATTCCTCCTGGAAATCCTTCGAGATTTCAACATAAAAAACCTTGGGGGATTTCTCCTGGAATTCCAGGGTTCCTCTTCGAAATGCTTCGAAGATTCCTTCTGGAAATTCCTCGATGATTCCTCCTGGAAATCCTTCGGGAATTTCTCCTGGTGTTCCTTCGAGAATTCCTCCTGGAATTCCTTCGAGAATTTCTCCTGGAATTCCTCCTGAAATACCTTCGGGAATCCCTACTGGAATTCTTTCGGAAATTTCTCTTGTGTGGTATGAATACTTTTACACCGAAATGTTGTTTGCGGTTTCTATAAACATCCGTTGCGAACGCAAGCACTGGCCAGTAAGCGTAATTTGATCTGGTCGCCCAAGTCGACGACCGACCAGAAGCATTCTCCATAGGTCTCGACTTAACAATTGAAGAGAAATAAAACATTCGTATTCGAACCATTGAACCAACGTGATTCAATTCTAGTGTCCGTACAGCACGGCAAACCCTTTTCTGTGCAACACTTCATCTTATTATTACATGGCTGACCGTGCCATGCGACAAGTAAGAGTTAAGTGATAAATTAAAATCGCGAGTTTATGTCCTGCGGAACAAGTCAAAAACAGTGAAGTGAGATGGGGTGGTTCACCAATGAAGAGGGGATCACCACCAATAGTGTTGAATGCCCAAACCAGCAGCATGGAGCGCAATCAGTAGCATTGTGCGTGTTGGCCGCCGTAGCCGTAGGCTACGTGTTAGTAAAAACATTATTAAAACTTCATCGTGATCACACGGTCCGCGTGGCTGAACGGGTGGCGAGAGTCGCCGGTACGACGAGTGTATAGTGACAATTAGAACAATCTGCTCCAGAGTGATATAGCAGCAACCAAGCCCAGAAGGAAGACAAACACCGTGAGAAAGGAAGCCAAACCAAATGAGGAAGAATCCTAGTGAGAGGAAGTGCCAGTATCGTTATAGTGCAACAATTATTGGAACGACGTACAGTAATCGTCACCACCAGCAGCAGTGAAATTGTGTGCACCAGATTTGAAGTGCCAGATATGCAGAAGTCCACCAGCAGCAGGAAATTCAATGCAGTTTCATTCAAGGAGGTAGCAGCAGAGTGAGTTTAGTATTAATGTATTTTATTGTTTATTCATTGTTATCAATTATTAATGGAAAACGCTGTTGTGGTCTACCGTCTAAACAATAATTAGTAATGGGGAAAATTTTCTCGAGCCAGGTAGTTGATACCGGCGGTAAGTGCACTATTAGTGGTATTAATAGTCAAACAGTCGATACATTGGGATCCACCACAACGTCGATAAAACTGAACTCCGGGACGGAGATATTGCATAAATTTCAAATCGTACAGCAAGAATTTCCAATAGCCACAGATGGAATTCTTGGCCGAGATTTTCTCACAAAATTCCATTGCAAAATCAACTACGATACTTGGATTTTATCTGGATGTTTCAATGATGAAGAGTTCGACTTTCCAATCGAAGATCATATTAACGGCGAATTTGTTTTGCCACCTCGATGCGAGGTGTACAGACAAATTCTCGTTATGACTGATGGAGATTTCGTAATTCCATCACAAGAAATTAAACCAGGTATATTTTGTGCCAATTCAATTGTGAATGGTAAGAATCAAATAGTTAAACTAATCAATACTACAGACAAAACTGTAAGAATTAATAAACAATTTTGTAATTCGTTAATTCCATTGGAAAATTTCCATATCTGTTCTTTAGGTCAAGTTGATAATGTTGACCGCGAGGAAAAACTAAAATCAGAATTGAACTTTACGAACATCCCAACCGAACATAAACCACAACTTTTAAAACTGTGCAACAAATATAACGATATTTTCGCACTCCAAACAGATACACTTTCATTCAATAATTTTTATGAACAAAAAATAAATTTATCGGATTCGAGTCCGGTATACATTAAGAATTACCGCACTCCAGAATCTCAACGAGTGGAAATTTCTAAACAAGTCGGAAAATTGCTTTCAGACAAAATTATAGAACTTTCAGTAAGTCCATACAATTCACCAATTTTGTTAGTGCCAAAGAAATGCACAACCAATGACCAGAAATGGAGACTTGTTGTGGATTTCAGGCAATTGAACAAAAGAATTGTCGCTGACAAATTCCCTATACCAAGGATCGATGACATCCTCGACCAGCTAGGTAGAGCGAGATATTTTTCAACACTTGACTTAATGTCAGGTTTTCATCAGATTCCTCTTGAAAACTCTTCTAGACAGTACACCGCCTTCTCCACTAATAGCGGACACTACCAATTTACACGTTTACCGTTTGGGTTAAACATATCCCCAAACAGCTTTCAGCGTATGATGACGATAGCCCTAAGCGGGTTACCGTTGGAATGTGCGTTTTTGTATATTGATGACATCATAGTCATCGGTTGCTCAATAGAACACCATTTCAAAAATTTGGAAATCGTTTTCGAAAAACTTAAAAGTTTCAATCTGAAGCTGAATCCCGCGAAATGCAATTTCTTCTGTACCGATGTTACCTTTTTAGGCCATCACGTATCGGCCGAAGGTATTCAGCCTGACAAAAGTAAATATTCGGCTATTGAAAACTATCCAGTACCCAAGAATGCGGACAAAGTTCGTAGGTTCGTCGCATTCTGCAATTACTATAGGCGTTTTGTGCCATATTTTACAGAAATAGCTGCACCTTTGAACGAATTATTAAAGAAAAATGCTAAGTTTGACTGGACACAACAATGTAACAAAGCATTTGAGTCTCTCAAAGAAAATTTATTAAAACCTCAAATACTCAAGTTCCCAGATTATTCCAAATCTTTTATTCTATGCACTGATGCTTCTAAAATCGCTTGTGGCGCAGTCTTGTCACAACTCCACGGAGACTTCGAATTCCCCGTAGCGTTTGCGAGCAGAACATTCACAAAAAGCGAACAGAAAAAAGCTACAATTGAGCAAGAATTGTTAGCTATTCACTGGGCCATTATGAACTTTAGGTCATACCTTTACGGACGAAGGTTTCTCGTGAAAACGGATCATCGTCCGCTAGTGTATCTTTTCTCTATGAAGGATCCATCTTCAAAACTGACGAGATTACGATTAGACTTAGAGGAGTTCAACTTCGATATTGTACATGTTAGTGGAAAGGAAAATGTAGTTCCTGATGCATTATCACGTATTGAGGTTGATTCTGAGCAACTCAAGAACTTATCGGTTTTACCAGTACAAACCAGATCCATGACGAAGAAAAAAAATCCCGAATATGACAACTACCAGAAGAATAATGCTATGGAGACTGATCACCTCCGTGTTTATGATTCTGTTAATAATCTGGACGCGTTCAATTTACCAAAACTAATATTTGAATATGAAGACAACGTTGCGATTATAAGAATAACAAACAAAAATATGAAAAATGTCTTTGCTTTAGCGCAATTTCATTGTAATTATATGCCTATTGAGCAATTAGAGCGGTGCATTAAAGATATTGAAAATATGGCCAATATTCTGAAAATCAATAAGCTAGCAATTCCAAACAACAACATGATTTTCAAATTAGTAACTGTGCAAATCTTTAAGGAGGTCTGCAACAGAATTTTACGAAAGATAAATATTATCATATATACGCCAGCTCAAATCATTACAGACCAAGAGTCTATAAACAAATTATTCAAAGATTACCACGATACACCTATTGGAGGTCATGTAGGAGTATCACGACTCTATAAAAGACTACGTTCCAATTACTATTGGAATAATATGTTAAATACAATCAAACTTTACGTTAAGAATTGTATAAAATGCACCCATAATAAGCATTCGAAACATACCAGGGAAATACTTATGAAAACCGAAACACCAATTAAATGCTTTGATTCTATATCGATCGACACTATAGGACCGTTTACAAAGTCTCAATACGGAAATCGTTATGCCATTACAATTCAAGATGAGCTCTCTAAATTTGTCATCATAGAACCCTTACCCGATAAACAAGCCAAATTAAAACTGATCTTGGTACAGAATACAAGAATGAAATTTTTGAAGAAATCAATAGACTACTTTCCATAGAACACAAATTTTCTACAGCTTACCACCATGAAACTGTTGGAAGCTTGGAACGAAACCATAAATGTCTAAATGAATTTCTAAGAAGTTTTGTCAATCCAAATCATGATGATTGGGACCAATGGATTCCTTATTATTGTTTCAGCTACACCTCTTCTCCACATTCTGATCACCATTACACACCTTTCGAGTTAGTATTCGGTAAACAACCAAACTATCCTTCATCTTTACAACACGTCGAGACAATAGAACCAGTTTATAATGTCGAAAAATACAGTTCAGAACTAAGATTTAAACTACAAGTGACAGCCAAAAAAGCTAGAGAATTACTTGATTCTGCTAAACAAAAGAGAATTTCAACAACAAAATCGAGTCCAATTAACTTAAAAATGGGTGATACAGTTTATCTACAAAAAGAAAACCGCAGAAAGTTAGAACAAGTCTATACAGGACCATACAAAATTGTTGATATTAACCATCCAAATGTGTCAATACAAGACAGTACAGGAAATTGTCAAACTGTTCATAAGAACCGTATCAAAAAAGGATAAATTTTATACTATTTCAAATTCATAATACATATAAAAAAAAACCGAAAAAAAAACAAAAAAAGAGGGGGAAAGGAACACTTAGTGTTAACCAAACTTATCTATAAGATTAATAAATAAAACTACATAATAAATGTTATTTTTAATCAATCATCTTTATTACTGATACCCAAAACTATGTAACACAATGTAACCAACTTCAGAGATCCATTGAGAAAGCTTTAAAATTTTTCTATAGATGTTCCAAGAATAATTTCGTTCTACTACATTATTCTTCCAAAGGGGGAAGGTGTGGTATGAATACTTTTACACCGCAATGTTGTTTGCGCAACATTGTATTTCACTTATCGCCAATGCTTGCATCGTTTAAGTCGTTTCTATAAACATCCGTTGCGAACGCAAGCACTGGCCAGTAAGCGTAATTTGATCTGGTCGCCCAAGTCGACGACCGACCAGAAGCATTCTCCATATGTCTCGACTTAACAATTGAAGAGAAATAAAACATTCGTATTCGAACCATTAAACCAACGTGATTCAATTATAGTGTCCGTATATCACGGCAAACCCTTTTCTGTGCAACACTTCATCTTATTATTACACTTGAAAATCCTTCGGGAATCCCTCCTACAGCTCTTTCGGGAATTCCTCCGGGAGTTCATTCGGAAATTGCTCCTGGAATTCTTCGGGAATCCCACCTGAAATTTCTTCGGGAACCCCTCCTGGAATTCCTTCGGGAACGCCTTCTCGAATTACTTCGGAAATTTCTGCTGATAATCTTTCGGAAGTTCCTCCTGGAAATCCTTCGGAGAATCCTCCTGGTAAACCTTCGTGGACTTCGCCTGGTAATCCTTCGGACATTCCTCTTGGTAAACCTTCAAAGATTCCTCCGAGGATCCTTTGTGGATTCCTGCTGTTAATCATTCGGGGAATGCTCCTGGTAACCCTTCGATTGATTGATTGATTTGTCTTTATTGAAGAGACTTTCAGCCCTTGCTAACCCTTCGAGAAGTACTCCTGGAAATACTTTGAGGATTCCTCCCGGAAATCCTTCAGGGATTCCTCCTGGAAATCATTCAAAAATTCCTCTTGAAAATCCTACGAGGATTCCTTCTGGAAACCCTTTAAGGATTTCTTTTGGAAATCCTTCCGAGCAATCTTCTGAAACCCCTTCGGGGATCCCTGCTGGAAATCTTCCGTAGATTCCTTCTGGAAGTCCTTCGGGAATCTCTCCTGGAATTTCGTTGGGAACCCCTCCTGGAATTCCTTCGGGGATCGTTCCTAGAATTTCTTCGGAAATTCCTCCTGGAAATCCTTTGAGGATTCAGTCGAAAAAATTCTTCGGGGATTACTTCAGGATATACTTTGAGGATTCATCCCGGAAATCCTTCAGGGATTCCTCCAGAAAATCCTTCAGAGATTCCTACTAAAAACTCTTTGGGGACTTCCAGGAAATTCTTCCGAGCTTTGTTTTGAAAACCCTGCCGAGATCCCTGCTCTTTCGTAGATTCCTCCTGGAAGCCCTTCAGGGAATCCTCCTGGAAATCCTTCGGGGGTTTCTCCTGGAGCTTCTTCAGGGATTCCTCCTGGGAATCCTTCGGGGATTCCACCTGGAAATCCTTCAGGGAATCCTCCTGGAATTACTTTGGGGATTCCTGCAGATGTTCTTTTTCGGATTCCTGCTAAAATTCCTGTAGGGATTCCTTATGGAATTCCTTCGTGAATTCTTCCAGGAATTCTTTCGGAGACTCCTCCTGGAGTTCCTTCGGAGATTCCTCTTGAAATTTCATCGAAGATTCCTCCTGTAATTTCTTCGGAGATTCCTTCTGGAATTTGTATTGAAGTTCATTCGGAGATCCCTCCTGAAATTACTTTAGGGATTCCTGCTGGACTGATTTTGGGGATTCCTGCTGCAATTCATACGGAGATTCCTTCTGGAATTCCTTCGGGAATTCTATCGGAGACTCCTTCTGGAATTCCTTCGGAGATTTCTCTTGAAATTCCTTTTACATAGAATGCGCAAAACCCCTCCTTTTTTCCTTTTATATGCACGGTCCTGCATGCAGGAATTTCTTCAGAGATTCCTCCTGCAGTTCCTTCGGGGATTTGTCCTGGAATTCTTTCGGTGGTTCCTGAGTTCAAATAGCGGGACCATGTTATATAATATGCTTCATAGCTTCAAAGAAAACTGAATAAAAACGGTATCAAAATCTATAGTAAATTGTCTTTCAATGGCAATAGATTAATGCCACATGCACTACGCTAAGGATACGTATAATGTCACAATAGGCCTAATCTTGGTCACATTACAAATTCTAGAGCGTACTGACAAGTTCTGTGCTTCGCTAATGTTGACTTCATGGTCAAATTTCGGTTATGTCGAATCACGCCGCCGCCGAAAGTTTTCACTAGCGTGACGCCGATGACGCCGACCAAAAATGGCCCTCGCGCCGCCGCCGAGCGAATCATAACCGGCGCACAGGTCTTTCCCTCCACTCCTCCAGTAGCTATTCGGTCTCCCAGATCCGAGCCCATTTTGATGAGTTCAGCTTCGATACCATCCTTTCAAGGTGACTTATTGTTCTTGAGCTGCTGGATAGCATCCTTAACTTCCCTCAACGTGGGAGCATCAACGAGCCGCTCCCTGATGTACGGACGTAGTAATTTCCTCCGCTGCCTTGGGCCTCCATGCCTGCATTCTCCACACCATTCAGGTGCTCGTCGAAGGGCTGCATTCACCTTTCGATCACCTTACGTCCGTCCGTCACGAAGCCGCTGCGGGATCTGTTGAGCTTCTGATAGAACTTCCGTGTTTCTTGAGAGAAGTTGCATTTCCTCGCACTCCGCTTTTTACATCCGAAAGGGACGGGTCTGCTGTTTCCACTTCTGTTTGAATCGTTCTACGTTCTGCCGGGTTCCATGCTGCAGCATTACCGCACACGCTACATTCTTTTCATCGAAAATCGCCCTGCACTCCTCGTCGAACCATTCGCTCCGTCGACCCCTTTCCACGTACCCGATAGTGCTCTCGGCTGCATCGTTGATGGCTACTTTAACTGTACTCTAGCAATCCTCTAGGGAGGACACATCGAGCTCACTCCACGTCTGGCAACGCTGTCTCAAAATCTTGCGCATATTCTGAGGCGACATCCGGTTGCTTCAGTCGCTCAAGGTTGTACTGCGGCGGTCGCCGTTAGCGGACACTGTTGATAACGGAAAGTTTTGGGAGCTGTTTGACCATCACCAGGTCGATGTTAGCGCCACACAGGCCCTAATGTCGACAATGTCGGAGAAGTATCGTCCGTCAAATAGAGCTTGGTCGATTTGCGATTCCGTCTGCTGTGGTGATCTCCAGGTGTAACGTTTTTGGAGGTGGTGAAATCCATGAGTTGTTAGCTGGTGGGCGCTGAGCTTTCCAATCGTCGGTCTGAATGCTTCATCCTGGCCTACCTGTGCGTTTGGATCTCCTATGATGATCTTGACGTCGTGGCTTGGGCAGCGGCTGTACTCGCGTTCGAGCTTCCGGAGTGTGGGCTGTGCACTTTGATTATGCTGAAGTTGTACAATCGGCCCTTGATCCTCAACTTGTACATTCTTTCGTCAATCGGCCTCCAACCGATCACGCTCCTCTGCATATCACCCATCACGATGAAATTAATTCGCAGCTCACGTGTCTGCCGCAGCTCTGGAAGATAGTATGATTACCTCTAAACGTTCGCACTATGGATCCTGTCCAAAACACCTCTTGTAGCACTACGATGCCGAACCCGCGGTCCTTCAGTAGACCGGCGAGTATGCGGGTGCTCCCAATGAAGTTGAGAGATCGGCAGTTCCACGTACCGAGTTTTCCATCGCAAGTCCTCTTTTTTCGCTGGAGTCGTTGCCGTCCGTCTCGGTTCGTATTATGATTGCTGATTTTTCATAACAATGTTTTTTTACGGCTGGCTCATAGGGCCGGACACCAACCCCCTACTTTCCGGAGGACTATGACTGAGCTTGGAGTCCTTCCCTGGCACTCGGACGTCGATCAGCCGTCCCTAATACAGGGATCAGACGCTGTTCTTAGCCCTTAACGGGATGCCACGCCGCTATGCCACACGAAGATAGGGATAGGAGTTGTTGGGTAGATGCTAGTGATCTCAATAAGATCTGAATCGCACGAAATACCCAGCCTTTTCTGTGCCATGAAACTTGTTCATGGATAGCAAAGTCTTGAAGTTCTGATAAATAGTCTAAAACAAACTACGAAATAAAAATAAAAGATGCAAAATACAACAAATAAATTGTCGAATACGCCCTTTGAGAAAACCAACCGCACCCCTACATTATACCAACTCACAGTTATTAGAATATAAACCCAAAATAAAACCGCACACCAGATATGCATCACCACGCCAAAACAATCTACCAACCAAATGATCTCCAAGTTTTCCACGCGCACAAACCCGAAAGGCCATACCACCCCACAAAGTATGAGAAACATACGCAAATCTCTCAAACAAAATTTTCACACATTCCAACACACGGCGGCAAGGCAAACTAACCAACAACCAATCCCATTTCCCCCATTTCCTTGCTTTCGCTCAGAAAAACTTCTATGTTCTCATCTCTCCGGCGGCGTGCCGACGGACGTGGGTTTGGTCCGAATTTTTCCCACTGATCGTCACCAAGATTTTCCGCAAAGCCACAGTTACTTTTCAACCGTCGGAATAGAAACTTGATCTAGTTACGCCAGTCTAGTTCGATTAGGGCTCAAGAGAGAAAGAGACTTGAGCTCAGAAAAAAAAGTAGGTAGAAGATAGCAAATTGCCTAATATAAGCATTTTTTCTCGGATAAGGGTCGTAGTGGTCATCGTCGAAGCAGTGATAAAAGTGATCGTATGAAATTTTAGAGATTTTAACTTGTGATTTTTGCAGCAATGATAGATGGACGATCGGTTACGTAACGCACTATTCTCCATGGCGAATTGGAAACCACGCGGTCCGATCCATTCCAAGATCGGAGAATAATTTATGATCGTACCTACATTAAGCCGTACGATCGCCCATCGATCGTTTGAGGCTTGCGCAGCGTGATCGACGATCGCCAATCGCGGAAAAGGCCATAAATATTCGGTGAAAATGGCATGAAGTGATTTAGAATTCGGCGTTTTTCCATTAAATTTTCGGTTGGTTTTATTGCCCGCGGCTCCCAACCCGGACTAAATCTGAGTCTCATCAAAAAAGGAGAAAAATCGAGGAAAAAGTGAAAAAGATAATAATAGCATTTTTGTTGGCGCGCGCCGCCGGTTTCAGCAGAGAAGAAGCTCGGGTTTTTTGGCCTTTTTCCACTCTCTTGGTAGGTTGTTATTGTTGTTCTTTTGTCACCTAGCCGCTGGCTGGCGGCTTGGCGGAGACTAATGCGAGAATTGAGTGTGTTTATAATTAGTGACGAAACACGAGGAAAAAAGCGGTAAGAATCGCGACCAAGCGGACTGAGCAGAATGGCAAGCGCTCGTTCAACATTAGAGTAATGGCAACAATAACTACGTACAAGCCTCGTCGAACAGCAGATACTGCAACAACAGCAACAACCGAAACAGCGACATTTCCAACTGTGCTACATGCGTTTGTTGATTCTTCTGTGAGAGTGTGCGGATTCACAGTTTATTGGACATTTTCTAAAAATATTTCCGTTTCAATTTGGGGCTTGATGGGGTTTCCGAGAAGAAGTGGTTCAGTAAGGCTGAACAAAATGGCCTTTCGGACGCGGTGCAGATGACGGTTGGCGCAAATTGAATTTGATGACACCAAAGGTCAACGCGAATTGCAATACATATATCTATTTGTAAACGGATCTTTTTGTTTATCATTGTATTTTTGTTTTGTTTTATTTTTTGCAGTATGAGATAAGCATTTCTTCTTCTTTTAATTATAAATTATAAATATTTTACTTTATTTTTTAAATACACTTTTTCAAAATTTTGCTATGTTTTTTCTTGCAAACTGTTAATTTTTTTTATTATGTTTATCATCAAGACCATCATAAATGAATAGTTTTCTAAAAAATCTGCATATCAACATTTAAAGCTACATTTGTGTACTGATTTTTTCCCGCTCTTTTTTTTTTGGTTTGGTTACGCAGAATGATTTTTCAAATAATTAAAAAAATGCAGCCTCCACATCATGCAAAATAAAACTCACTAGATAAGTTTAAAATTCAACAGCAATCCTTGAAAAAAGCATCATTGCTTTAAAAAACATTTTTAAGAACTGTGTTTTGGTAAACCTATCACTACAACAATGAATGCTGAACAGTGAGAGTATTAGCTAAACATTGGCTGGTTGATGGTGTCAGTGGCTGAACATAATGATAGCTTGGTTTGAAGTATGGCTTGCTCAAACTCTTTAATCAGGAATGCATAGATGGCTGAATATCAAGTTGAATAGAATACTATTCATCATTGTAACCAGCTTTGTACCGACATCAACATGCAGGAGAATTAATCATCTGCTTTTGAACCTTTAATCAAATATTTTTTTGCCAGCTGACCCAAACAAAGTTTTTGTAGAGTCCACATAACTTCTTCAACCTCAATACAAGCTTAGTTCAACATATGCACTTGATATTTCAGACCTAACAAGTAATGCTCTCGTTTTCGATGATATATATATACAATTGGGTGTGGTGTAGGTGCTAAAGTGAGTAATTATAAATCAGGAGGTCCGAGTTCAATTCCTAGTTTTCCCATAGATGATTTTTGTACATGCCTAAACATCACTGGAAAGAGAAAGCCGCAAATGGTAAATAATGCTTACGAAAGTGTCTAACTGTTATTTTTAACTAAAATAAATCAATTTCAGTGCATATTAAGCCTTAAATCAACCTTTCAATGAACTTCAAATCAGTTAAAGGTTGAATAAAATCACCAAAATTAGATGTTCAGGAGCTGAACAAAGGATTGTACCTCTTGTGCTCAGCTTTTGTTCAAATAAAGGCTGCTTTGAAATAGTCGAAAACACGTTTTTACAGCATCAAATTGTTACCTGGGTAGCCAAACCAGGCCACTTGGGCACCAATTCTAACTTAGTAACTTTCCGCTAAGAATAGTTGAGTTAAAGCTAAAAATGCCCATTGGATTCCAAATTATTTGCTGCGTTATAAATTTAGAAATTTTATAACACTAGCTCTGGTAGAAACTATGTTTGGTATTCTTCCGGTAATTTAAATTTCCGCCCCCAACAAGCGGATCCCAGATACCCGAAGCGATAAACGCGCGAGTATTCAGCAAGACCATGCGAATGCAAAATAGTCATTGGCATAAATAGCTCAATGCGCTAAATATCATGACCTCGGCTTTGAAAATTGAACATTGTGAATATCACGTTCTCAGTGTGAAATTTCATTGACGAACCATTTTTTGACTACCATAGCGCAGTTCATTGTGTGTTTCACAGTAGAACAAATACCAGCCAAAAATGTTTGCCCAATACTATCAAACCATATAAAAATAACGAAATCAATCGTAAAATTGCACACATGATAATGCAATCATCAATTCTTATAGAATATCGCAGGCAATTCGTGTAATAACTCACAAAGGAAGTATTCCACGGATCCTGTCAAATATATTTCCTACACACTTTGTACAGCGCCTACATGTATTTCATTCTACTATATCGAACTGCTTTCAGTTGTCTACTCAGTCATTACTAGAATGATGAGCGCAATGGTGTTGATGTGTGGCTGTTATTCATTTTCCAGTTCAATTGATGTTTCATCATGAGTTGCAGTTCACCATTATCCAATTTTATCCGTGTCCGTTAGAGCTATGGGCTCAGAAAAGGGTCAGTGTCAGCCGCTCTCGGGGGGAAAAGTAACTGACGAAAAATTCCAGGATCCCAGGAACTCATGATCATCCGCTCATGAAGCGAACGGAATTTTGAAAATAGGGTGGTCCGAAAATAAACACATTTCATTTTTTTTTAATTTTCGAACCGTCATAACTTTTAAACCAATTGACCGGTTATCAATCTTTTTTACGAATGCAAAGATTATTAGTTCTAGGTTTAGGAAAAACCAAATAAGTTAACTTTAATATGCAAAAATGGTCACAAAATCAGTTCATTATGATTTTCGCAATGTTGCACCACTTTTTTTTACTTTCTAAAGAAAGTTTATCTATTTTAACATAACATATCAAAAAATTCGAAATGTTCTTCAAGTCGTTTTTGAGTTGCATTTTTTGAAAATTTCTAGTTTTGTGCCGTTTATTTTTTGTTTTTTTTTTTTTTTTTGTAATAATTTGACCCGCTTTTGTGAACCCCATTTTGCGACGAACTTTTTGCTCGCATTATCTAACGGTTAAATATTGACCAATTCATTTCAAATCATCATCAAACTACTGCTGAAAGGCAGAACATAGAGGGATAAAAAGTATGAATATCTGTTTAAATTTTTAAAGGGAGCAAAAAATGTGTTCTGAAAAGGGGCTGACAAAATCGGGTCACTTATGTATATATTATACAGCCATAGACTACCGTGTGAACTCCAGTTAGTAGAAAAGTTAGTAGGCGAATTCGCCTGCTGTAGAGTGATAATCCTCCAGGAATTGCTTCAGGCATTCCTCGCGAAGTTCTTTCTAAATTCCTACATAAGTTCCTTCAGATTTTCCTACGGATGTTGCTCCTCAGATCCCCCCTAGAATACTTTTGAAGTTTCATGCAGGAGCTGCTTCTGGAATTCCTCCAGGAGTGCCATCGAGATTGATCTGGAGTTCCAGTTGATATTACTCTAGCTGTTTCTTCTGGAGTTCCTCCAGGAATTAAATCTGGGAATCCACAGGAACTTTTTCTTGGATTCGTCAAGAAGTTCCTTAGGATTTCCTTTTTAGAGAATTCCTCTGGCAGTTCCTTCTGTTAATGCTTCAAAAGTTTCTTCTGTGATTTTTCAAGTAGTTCTTTCTGAGATTCCTCAAGATCCAAGGAGTTTCTTACAGTCTTTCTGGATTCCTCCAGAAGCTCCTTCTAGGATTCCTTCAGGAGTTCCTTTGACACATTCTACCGTGACGTTTTGACGCCTTGTCGGTAAGATTTTCCACTATAACTTGTAAATGCGATCGTAAACCCTCAAATATTATTGCATATTCGGATTCTTTGTAAAATTTCCAATAAGTATGATCTGTTGAACAGTTAGTTTTCATCGGGAAAGTATGTTAAAAATGGGAATGAGTAGCGTGACGTTATAACGTTGTAACGTTACGCTACTAATTCCTATTTTTAACATACTTTTCCAATGAAAACTAACTGGTAAACAGATTAAACTTATTGGGAATTTTACAAGGAATTTGAATATATGCAAAAATATTTGACGGTTTACGGTCGAATTTACGAGTTACAGTAAAAAATCTCACCAAAAAGGTGTGAAAACGTTTCATCGTCACGGTAGAATGTGTCCTTCACGAATACCTCCTTGAGTTCCTTCTGGGATTCCTCCAAGATTTTTCAAGATTGACCAGAAGATGCTTCTGGGGTTTATCCAAGAGTTCCTTCAAAAAATCATTTTGGGAACTTCAATCGATTAGATTTGAATTGTCTTGAAAACTTCGAGATTTCTCCAGAAATTCCTGTCGGGAATCTTCCAGGATTTTTTTTTCCGGATTCCCTAAGAGTTACTTCTGCAATTCCTCAAGGAGTTCCTTTCGGGATTTCTTCAAGATGTCTTCAAGAGTTCTTTCTAGGATTTCTTGCAGGAGTTTTTATTAACTCTTATCGGGATTACTCTAGGAACTCCTTCTAGAATTCTTTCATGCATTTCTCCCATACTATCTGCTGGGATTCCTTCAGGATTTTCTCCGGAGATTACACCAAATGTTCCTTGTGGGATATTTTCAAGAATTTCTTCAGGATGTATTCCAGGTTTCCTCCAGAAGTTCTCTTCGGAATTGCTATTAAGTTTCTTCCGGGCATTCTTTCAGAAATTCCAAGAGTTCAACCAGGAAAAACTTCTTGGGAGATTCCTCCTAGAACTTATTCCAGAATTCTTTTAGGAATCGCATCCCGGCGTTCCTCCTCCATTCCACAACATTGTTTTTGGAATATCGCCATCAGTTTTGTATAAATTTCTACAAATGTTCGTTCTGGGTTTCCTTCAAAAGCTGCTTCTGAGATAACTTTTTTTATTCTTCAACCACTTAACCAAATTTACAGCTCTTTGTCAATTAGGGCACTGCGTAAGCGATTCCAATTGGCAGCTGCACTTACACTTTGTACAGCGCCTAAATGTATTCTATTCTGTCACTTTTCTACCCTGTCCATAGTATAATGCTGAGCACGATGATGTTAATTGTGGCTTTTATTAATCTTGTTACACAGATAAACAGACGTCACATTCGGCTTCTCATCGCTAACCTTTTTAACGGTTGATTCAAATCGACAATGATTTTTCATAAGGGCCTAACTGACTTGATCGATTTCTCTTCGTCGACTCTCTCTTTCGCTAATAACTTGATCAAAACAAACAAAATCATTATTCTTTTTGTTTCTATAGCAACATGTAGTCGTCTTCTTCGCATTTCAACCAAAAAATCTTTGGAAAACTCAATACAAATTCTTTGATAACACAAAGAGAGGATCGATGAAGAGAACTCGGAAATGTCAGTTAGGCCCAAATGAAAAATCAGTGTCGAAATTTTCTGTAGTCTCGCTGCGTTGGCATCGTTTTTGCTCCTGTTTGACATTTGCTCACTACCACCACCTATGGCCCGGCCAAACTCAGTAAGTTCAGCATTGGGCGGTTACGGTTTCGTGACGATGTATGTAAGTGATCACGGCATTTCAGGAGAGTTTGTCTTACCGTACGGTACAGTACGATACTGTACCAAGGATGTGGTCCGTTATCGACTGGCCATTAACAAAGCCGACTAGGTAACTTCCCACGAACTTATTCGTTATAACTGAAGTCGAAGAAAGATGATCTGGGTTAGCGGCATTCAGAATGTTGATCGTTGGAAAATTCAAATACTTTAACTTGTAGCCTTTCAAAGGCTAGAGGGGCAAACTACCCTGTACGGTAGCTGTTCTGCTTCCCAGATCCTAACAATCAGCCTTCTGGGCCATCTTTATGAGTTTATTTGCAATACCATCCTTGCCAGCTGCCTTATTGTTCTTGCACTGGTGAAGGGAAAGGCGGATCGAGGCGTTCGTGCGTCGGTAAAGTATGTTGTTGATTACGAAGTGTTTTGGGCGCAGTTTCACCATCACCAGATAATAGCCAGAGTCGATATTAGCATCACGTCAGGATAGGTCTTGACGTCGATAATGTCGATTGATAATTCCGTCTTCTGTGGTGGTCTACAAGTGTCATATGTTGAACTTATACTCTCAAACAGGGCCGGGAAATGTCATGAAATTTCATGAAAATGGCATGGAAGTTCTACCAATTACTCCATTTTCACCGAAAATTGCAGTTCGTGAGCATCACCGCAGTCTATAATGCTGATAAGTTGGAAAATTAATGCAGTCGTCTTTGAACATTACCTACTAGGAGCAGTGAAATTTGCAAGTAACACAACGATATCTTATGACATTTGCAGTCTCTGATCTCAAATAGTATAATTTAAAACAAAGCTATACACATCACATCTGTGAATCTCAATCGAAGGCCGTGCCCCATTAAATCAGTATACATTTAATGTTTTACGACCAGACAGTCAAGATCATCCTCTGACCACTTTTCAGACGTAGACTTGAAATTGATATCAAGGGCACATATTGGACATGGATGGCCATTTGTCTTGCCTGCGAACGGGTGAGGTAATTTTAGTTTTTGGAATTTTCTTATTTAGGTGCATGCAATATTTTCGTATAAGGTACAACTCTCGGCGCAGGAATTTCAAAGAGTGTTGTTTGAAAATACTCATTTTTTTTCTAAATTCATTTAACGTCACCATCGACGTTATCGCCGTTGTCGTGTCGCCGCCAGTGGGAAACACAAACAGAGGAATGAAAAGGAAAAACGAATCGGGACTTTTTTTTCTTTCGGCAAACGCATTATTATAAATAGATTTGTTTTCGGTGCTTACGCGAGGGCATTGGCTCGATCGGAGCGGAACGTCCGATACAGCTCCATGCGTCGTCGGACGCCGGCCTAGTAGGTAATGCCAGATGACGACTGAAAGCGCAGCTGATAGAAGAGAAGGATTCGAAGATCAGAAAAACAGCACGAAGTATAGCGCGTCTCCATTACGCGAGCATTTTTTGTTTTGCGGCACGTATGTATTCTTGAACTTCACCGCGAAATGGGAGACATCCACCACACACCCCTGCAGGGGTAGTACACTCCCACTTGTGCGCTGGTTCCGACAGTTGAGATGGTGGGATCGCAATCAGACCAGTTGAACAGTTTTTAAATACTAAAAACAGCTGGTCCATTGCTAGCTGTGTCATGATGTGTTTGGGTGACAAATGGGGAACATTTTTGGACACGGTTCATGGTCAAACTTTAGTTATGCTATTTGCGAAATTAGACTTTCAACAGACATTACGCTTGTGTGTTTTTAGGTGTCATTTAAGACATAGAGAAACTTTTCATGTTCATGTTCATGTTCTTTTACTTACTTTAGTTTTACAGCTCTTTTGTCCTCTACGGTACTACGTGAGTGAGAACAATTTGATACTTGTATTTGTATTAGGGTGCGGCTTATTTTTCAAAAGTTGTTGAAAATTGAAACACGTGTGCTCTACGAGATTTAAATCACATAAAAAGAGATATCTCTGAGTTTAAGCCAAAACTGTTAAGATTTAGAGATAACGCAAACGCCTCAAAGTTGAATGTTCCAGTAATAAACAAATGAACACGATTTCATCATACATATTTCGGCCAAAACCTATTCGGCCAAACGGGCGGCTTTCGGCTAAATGGCGTTCGGCCAAACGGCCTTCCACCAAATGGCGTTCGACAGCCAAATGGCGTTCGGTGGCCAAATGACCCGGAACCATTTTAGTATTACCTATTCTAAAATTATTATTATTACTTTATTATAGAGATTTTCAGCCCTAGGCTGGTTCATCCCTTTTCTACTCTTAAAGACTTATATTGTGAATGCTCATAAAACAATGCATTATATTGCATTTTTGAGTGATCCCCGGGTTCCTAACCATGAATAATTAAACTGTAATACATATTTCACAAAATGTGCAATACAAACTGGAAATACTCTATTTTTTTGCTCTCTCTAAACAACCACCACACCAATACCATCCATTTTAAGGTGAATCAATGTTCATCTTCTTTTTCTTTCTCATCACGAGCTATAACAGCAATAGTGGCAGCAAATTCTAAATCCGAAATATGTCACGCTCGAGCTAGACGGCAGGCAGGATTTTGTTTTCAAGAGAAAACGATATTTTTGCGTCTGCCAAAAATATTTCATCACCCTGCGCGAACGAAGGGGGTTGGTTTGCATTGCCGTGGTGAATCAACAACGTTGGTGAAATTTAAGAAATTGAAGCTCCCACGTTTTGCCTGTACGAAATGTATTAGACAATAAAAAAACTGAACAAACCACCTCACATTGGTATGGCTTTTGTGGTTTTAAATTTTTGGCTGTTTATTGATCTTAATGTGAAAATTGTTACATGTGGATCACTCTTCACAGCCCTTTCTAAAAAAAACATAGATCACGATTGGCGTATGACTAAGAAAGTGTCTTATTCTAATGAATTGACACTCCCGAAAATATCGATAGAAAATGAAAAGGAGAATCTTATCGTTGCGTAATAATCGTTATGACGCACAACCAGTCAACAAGTTCAATCATCCTTGTTCGTATGCCACAGTTACCGCATTTGAAGCAAAATATTTTTTTAATTTATTTATAACTTGTTTACAGCGACCATATGGATGTTTTCGCATACCGCATGAATAAGGAAAAACCAGATGCCACTACGCTTCTTATTCGAAATTCATCTTCTGAATAATGGACACTCAATTCAAAATGTTTCTTTCTCTTTCAATACAGCCTTCAATAAAAAGACATAAGTGATGGCCAAGAAAGGGAAGGCTAAAATTGGACCTGTGAAGACGGAAGCCGCAACCGAAGCAGCTTCAACCGTTCAGGCTCCATCAGTTGAACCTGTTGTCAAGCCAGTAGAAGAAGAACTTACGAAAGTTGCAGACAAACCAGTTGAATCTCCGAAAACTCCAGCTGCTGCTCCAGCCCCAGTGAAAGAAGCTCCAAAGCAAACCGAAGCAGATAAGAAGCCAGCATCACCCAAGCAGAAACAAAAACAAGTTCCGGCTAAGCCTAAGGATGAACCGAAACCAAAAGATGCTCAGCCAGTTAAAGCCCCTGTAGCGCCGGTACAGAACGGAACAGCTGGAGAAACCACTACCGCAGCGGAAGGAACTGCGAGCGAAGCCGAAGGCACTGGAACCCAGAGGAAGCGACGCAATCGTAGACACCGCAAGAAGAAGCCCGTCATTGAAGCTACTGAAGGCGAAGTTCCCCCTGCAGAGCAGAAGCCCAAGAAAGAGCACAAGAAAAAACGTGCCAAGCGACTGAGGGCTTTGGCTTTGGCTGAACAATCTGCCAGTGCCCAAATTGCCGCCGTCGAAGGTGCCATTGCCGGTGATGCCCCGAAGACTTCCAACAACGTAGAAGTTCTACAGAAGAAAATCGAAATTGCCGAAAAGGTGCTCCAGCAAGTGCAGCAACAAACTCAAGAAGAGCAAAAGAAGATCGATAACCTGAAACCAGACTCCCCAAAGCAGCAGAACAAGAACAAGCAAGCACGCAACAGGAAAGATTCAGACTCGAAAAAGCAAGCCCTAGCAGAGGTGCAAAAGGCAACCGAAGAAAGAGACAAAATAAAGAATGAGGCACGTAAGCTTGTGGAAGAGAAGGTCAAGAAACAACAAGAGCTCCAAAAACTGCAAGCAGAAAAAGAGCAAAAGGAACAAGAAGCGAAACTATTATTGGAAGCGAAAGACCGTAAAGTAGAAGAAGCAGCGAAGCTGCTTGAACAAACGAAGCGCGTTGCAGCAGTTGAGCAAAAACTGAACGAATTGCAGCCAACCAAGGCAGAACCGGCCGCACAGCAACAACGCACTCGCAAAGATTCCGAAAAGCAGAAAAAAACAACCAAAAATGAAGAAGAAGTGAAGAAGGTCACCACTGATAGTACTGCTGCTGCCGACAAAGCCGCTGCTGAAAAGAAGGCTGCCGCCGACAAAGCGGCGGCTGAGAAGAAGGTTGCTGCCGAAAAAGCAGCTGCAGAAAAGAAGGCTGCTGAAGAAAAGGCTGCTGCTGAAAAAAAGGCTGCCGAAGAAAAGGCTGCTGCTGAGAAGAAGGCTGCTGCTGAGAAGGCTGCCGCTGCTAAGGCTGCAGCTGAAAAGGCTGCTGCTGAGAAAAAGGCTGCCGCTGAAAAGGCTGCTGCTGAAAAAAAGGCTGCTGAAGAGAAGGCTGCAGCCGAGAAAAAGGCTGCCGCTGAGAAAGCGGCTGCTGAGAAAAAGGCTGCCGCTGAAAAGGCTGCTGCTGAGAAGGCTGCTGCTGAGAAAAAGGCTGCTGCTGAAAAGGCCGCTGCAGAGAAGGCTGCCGCTGAAAGAGCTGCTGCTGAGAAGGCTGCCGCTGAAATGGCCGCTGCTGAGAAAAAGGCTGCTGCTGAAAAGGCCGCTGCAGAGAAGGCTGCCGCTGAAAAGGCTGCTGCTGAGAAAAAGGCTGCTGCTGAAAAGGCCGCTGCAGAGAAGGCTGCCGCTGAAAAGGCTGCTGCTGAGAAAAAGGCTGCTGCTGAAAAGGCTGCCGCTGAAAAAGCTGCTGCTGAGAAAAAGGCTGCTGCTGAAAAGGCCGCTGCTGAAAAGGCCGCAGCTGAAAAGGCTTCTGTGGAGAAAAAGGCTGCCGCTGAGAAGGCTGCCGCTGAAAAAGCTGCCGCTGAAAAGGCTGCTGCTGAAAAGGCTGCCGCTGAAAAGGCTGCTGCTGAAAAGGCCGCTGCTGAAAAGGCCGCTGCTGAAAAGGCCGCTGCTGAAAAGGCCGCTGCTGAGAAAAAAGCTGCTGCTGAAAAGGCTGCCGCTGAGAAGGCTGCCGCTGAGAAGGCTGCTGCTGAAAAGGCTGCCGCTGAGAAGGCTGCTGCTGAGAAGGCTGCCGCCGAGAAGGCTGCCGCCGAGAAGGCTGCCGCTGAAAAGGCAGCTGCTGAAAAGGCAGCCGCTGAAAAGGCCGCTGCTGAAAAGGCCACTGCTGAAAAGGCCACTGCTGAAAAGGCTGCTGCTGAGAAAAAGGCTGCCGAAGAGAAGGTTGCTGCTGAAAAAGCTGCCGCTGAAAGGGCTGTCGCTGAGAAGGCCGCTGCTGAAAAGGCCGCAACTGAAAAGGTTGCTGCTGAACCAGTCACCGAAGCCAAAAAACAAGATAATAAACAAAATGAAAAGAAGCCAGCAGAAAACAAGAACAACAATCAAAACCAAAAACCTAACAATAAAAAGAATAAGCGAACACCAAAGAGCAGCGTATCCGAAGAAGACAAATCAACCGGTCCAAAAAACGTGGAAAGCAGCGATTTTGTCTCATCTGCTAAACCCGAGCAGACTGTAGCAAAATCGCTAGAGACCGCCACCGTCACTGCTGTAGCTGCAGTCTGTCCGGTTGCTGCTGCGAAGCCAGACGAAAAGAAATCTTCCACTCCTGAAAAGACTGCCCCAGCTAAACCCGCCGCAGCTGACCAGAAAAAGAGTTCCTCACCGCCAAAGACAAACGGCACGGCCGCTAAATCGAAACCTCAGCCAGTATCGACAACTCCCGCCAAACAACAAACTCCCGAAAAAACACTCCCCAAGGCTTCCAGTCCGACAAAGAAAGCACCTTCCCCACCAAAAACAGTCCCTTCTCGCGCGTCCCCAAAACCAAGTACCCCACCCACAACTCCCAAACCTACCAAGAAACCTGAACTTCCTCCAAAACCTGAATTTCTGAAGAAGAAGTCTCCATCGGTGGAGCAGGACAAGCAACCATCCACGAAGCCAGCAACTCCACCAACAACTCCTACGGAGGTAGCGGCGTCACCACAGGTACCAAGTGCAACCCCTACCGCCCCAAGCCCTGTCCCAGCCTCTGCTAGTCCTGCTACGCCCGCCACTCCTACCACTCCTGTCACTCCAGAGCCAGCCCAGGAAGCAGCTGCACGGCTAACTGAGGAGTTGAACGGTTCAGCTGTGAAGAAGCCTACCACCAGCAACGCCAAAGCACCGAAGTCCGCACCTAAGAAACCTGAAGTCCCCCCTAAACCAGATGTCCACAACAAGAGCGCGGCCAAGATGAAGACTCCAATCAAACAACCTGCGGCCGCTGGATCGAAGGCTTCGACGGTAACAAATGAACCGATAGCGAATGTAAACGTGACATCAATTCAGTCTGATTCCAGGTCCCCAGCCACGGAGCTAAGTAGATCGGAAGCATTTAAGAAAAATATGGAAATTATATCCACCCTCGCCGATATCCTTATGTCCCAACCCAAGAAAAAGAAACCCCCAACCAATCCCACAGATAATCCTATCCCTTCCACTTCATCGACACCTCCATCTACCGATACAGCAGACACCACAACGAACCATTCATCCGTTGAAGCTACCAGTTCGAAAGCTCAAGAACCAAAACCCAAGAAGCCCAAATCGAAAGCCAATCTGGAACGTATTCTATCAATACTGCAAAGCTCGCAGCAAAACGGCAACACTGCCGTCGGTTCTGGTTCTTCTAACGGAGTGGCCCAAGCGCAGCCATCACCATCAACCTCTTCAGCTTCATCCCCTGCATCACCCCTTCTAACCAAAGATGCTATCCGTGCATTGATGCCTACCTTGCAGGAGGTAAATCTCAAGTTCAATGTCGAGAAACAGCTGGCAGCACTGAATGCGACCGCTGCTGCCGCCAAACTGATGCCGAAGACCCTCCCGCTCGGTACCGAAACAACCGAAGAGGACGAACTCGAGGAAGACTTTGACGAAGAGGAAGAATCCATCGAGTACAAATTTACGCCTCGTCCGGTCTTCCTAGCCACCAACTGTCAGGTGAGCTATGGCATTGTATGAAGTAATGGACGTGGTTGAGTATTTTGTATTTCCTTTGTCGCAGGTTTGCAAGAACCCTCTAAGGAACCTTGTCCAATGCGAGAGCTGTCGGATGGTATCCTACTGCAATGAAGACCATCGACGATCCGATGCCGCAGGGCACAAGGATCTCTGCAGTGTGATCGTTGAAATCGCCAGGCGAAGAGGTAATTGGCTAGTTGATCAACATTTGTGTTCATAAGACAAGTTTTGCATTATCAGGTGGTCACATCTACAACATGGCGCATAAACTGACGGACGAGGAGTATCGTAACCTGCGAGTGTACACTTTGAACCAATCGGAGCAGATGCTGAAACGTCCTCTGCAAGCGTACGAGCGCGAAGTTCTTCTCTTCCCACGAACTTGCTGTTCGCCAAGCTGCCGTGAATGGAGGCAGGACGTGCTGACGGAGTGCAAGGACTGCCGCCAGGTGTCCTACTGTGCCGAACATCCTGACCACCTGCTTCCGTCGCACGGTCAATGGTGCAAGGCATTCTTCCTCTTCCAGAAGCTCATCCTACGGCAGAAGATTCTCGGCCGCATCGAACCGGTGCTTCCGGTTCGAATTGTCGGCAAGTCGTTCCAACTGCCGCCAAACATCGACGAAGTCATCAAGTTCTTGTACAAAAATTCAAATGGTATGTCTTGAGCAACAAGTTCGCATAGTTCTCGAGTCTACAATTTACAAAGTTTCTCCACCAGCTCTTCGGGACGAGTGTGCCTACGCTACGTTGACACAGATCGCCACCGCACCGTTGACGGCCCTGCACGGTTACCTGCAGGCCGGTCTACGACCGACGGAAACCTTCACCATCCACCTGGTCGGTGCGGAGCTGCAATTTGAAGGTGACACCCTGGACAAGTGGGAAGCCTTCTTCCTTCACATTGTGCCGGAGATCACCGAGCTGCGCCTG